>NC_056732.1:1278159816-1278312316 GCF_019279795.1 Protopterus annectens | reverse complement strand
GGCAAGGATGTTTTGGCCAGGTGGGATATACATTCCTGCTATGCATAACTGTTCTGTATTACTGATTTGTAGGGTTGCTATCAGAATTTTGGCATTTTAAAAGATGGGATTGTTTTGTGGAAAGGTAATATGAGGAAGTGAGGAAGCCAGGATAAACGAGTGCTACACCATGTCCTTTTTACTGGTTCTGTCTTTTCTTAGTATATTATATCCAGGGGGAATTATTTCTGTGCTTTGGATATGGCTTTTAGCCAGGTTTTGGTGACAGCTAAAATGTCAGGGGTATACTGTTTTATCCAAGTGTAGCATTCTGTGATTTTATTACAGATGCTACGAATGTTTAGTGTTGCCAACTTAAGGGTTTTGGGGGGTTCTGTTGGATGTGGCATTAGATGGTGGCCCTGGGTTGGGTTGGATCTCACCACACAGGGATATTTTGTGTTGGATAGGGAGGGAGTGTTTTTGAAATGTGGCTTTTTTACTATTTGTTAAGAGTAACTTGCTGGTGGGTTTACTAGCTATAGTATACAAAAGAATTCTGAGTTTTCAGTAATGGATAAACTGACTTTCAATTAGGCTGGATGATATGTTACTAAAACTGTCTATGGGTCTGTCATTGTTGAAGGTTATAGTTGCAGATTTGATGTATATGGGTTGTAGTGAAGATTTGAGGGAGGTGGCTTGAATTAGTACACTAATAGTGATTGTTAAAAGCACTACAGGTAGAACTGATGTGTGTAGTGAATGACAATGTAATTTGAGTTCTAAAACGTTCTACTGTGAAGAGGAGGAGGAGGATAAGGGTGGGGGAGGTGAGATAGCTCAGGGCTGGGACAAATATAGTGAGTAGGGTAAGTTCCTGTTAGATTGCTTCTTATTGGATGATGTGACTAGAGGGGGTGGAGTTGTTGGGAAATATAAAGTAAATGAAAGAAGGGGTGGGAATGGGGGTAGGGGTGTGGAGTGAGCCCAAGCATAGCGAGGGCAAATGGTGCAGGCTACACCCAGGGTCTGAAGTGGCTCACCAGAGACAATCAGCAGACTCTGCTCAAGTAAATGAGAGATGGTGGGGCACAGTACAGGTGGGAGAAATTTAGTGGAAAGTTACAGTCAGCAAAGAGGGAAAGAAAAATAATATCAGAGGGGTTAGTTGGAGAAGGACTTGAGTAAAAATAGTTATTGGGTGGAAGACCAGTTTGAGATTAGTTATAAGGTGAAAGACAGGTTGAGAAGTAAAGGGTAGTTAAAGATGAAAATAGAGCAGGAACGCAGAATGCAGAGAAAGATTAGGAAAGAGTGGGTAGCAGCACCTAGAAGGAGGTAGTAGTTAGTGCTATAGATGGTGGGAGAGAGGTAAGTGGAGGCTGGGGGTTGTGAGGTCTGGTGGTGGGCAGTGGCTGTTTGAACAGCGAGTTACAGAGGTTTCTAAAAGCACTACATACACTGCTTAGCTGGCTGGGAAGAGGCTAAAAGTCTCTTTACGTCAGTCTGTAGGGCAGCACCATTTCTGCGATAACATGCATTCAATGGCTGGGTGAACCCTGTAGGCAGTTAAGGCAGGGGAAGGTAAGGCTGTACGATCTGAAAACGAAAATGGAAAAAGCTATTAACCTTTGAGAATGGGGTCTCAGAGAGGGAGTAAAACATGACCATAGTGGGAGAAAGAAAGAGGGAGGAGAGCAATAGTAACAGCAGATAGAAAGAAAGTCCAGATGGATAGTGAAAGGAATAGATGTAGGTTAAGTAGCAGCATACAAGGAGCAAGCATGAATAATAGGTTAAAGCATCAATTTACTTCACCTTAAAACACAAATAAAAGTTTTTAGAGGTGGATTTTGAGGACATAATATATCATCACATGAACAGTGGAAGCAGCACTCAAAGGTCGGCAGCAGAAATCAGTCACAGTGGAAGCAGTATAAATAATCATATACCTAAACGCTGCTTATTACATTGAGTACCATGGCCATTTGCATTAAACTATTTCAAGTTTAAGCAGGTCTTTTCCCTGCTATTATTTTCATTGTGAGTAGTGTTGCAATTATAGGTTCAGATATATAGTAACTGATTGAATGGCTACCTTTAAAATGAGTTACAAATAGCTAGTTACCTAAATGAAAAGAACATTTGGGGGGACGGTCGTTGATTACATAGAGTTATTGTCGTGCATGTGACTGCACAAGGTATAGGTTACCCAGATAATTTTCCCACTGTTGCCATTATTGCAGACATGTAGGAGGGATAAAGTGGAGCACTTTAATACTGTTTGTATACCAATAAACTGGGCTTCCGGCCAGTTATTTTACATTAAGAAGGTTCGTGGTCTGCACTCTTGTGGGAGTAGAGGCTGGACTCTGCCCTTCTGAGCTGGGAATTTCTGGCTAAAGGCTTAATTTCTGGCTAAAGGCTTATAGTGCCTGCATATTTGAACTGTTTCTTACTGAAATTGGTACACCTTGTTTGCTGTAGCATAGACTAGATCCAGGCCTGCTGAATCTAGCTTCGTTTGTATGCTTGTTATTTCCCTGAAATGCTAATTCCACCTAAAAACGCGGCTTTTCAGTGCTTATGTGGATCCCTAGTGATATCTGCATTGCTTACTGTACTTATTTCCTTGTTTCACTTGAAAGAAAGTCACTGTTTGTCGTTTTTGCATTTAAGTTACCTGTAACACATTGCATTTAAGTTACCTGGCACTTGCTCACTAAGTCAGCACTAAAAAATTAAAAGCACTACACCCTCACAAACTCCCTTGAGTACCTTGTTCCCCATTAGCCCTTTTTTTCAATTATAAAGGAAATCCCAATACTATTCTAGCATGTCCAAAGGTCAGTTGTCAATCTCCTCTCTGGTCCAGCTGGTGAATCTGGGAATCTTGAGGCAATGTTACAACTGCCTCATGTACACAGACAACCCTCTCCTCCTCCCAACAAATTCCAACACACGTGAGAGATGCAACCATATAGCCAAACTGGAGGCTAAGCTCTCTCAACTCAGTACTGGCGTAACCAGTCAGGAGGAGAAGGAAACCACACTCACTACAATTCCAGTCTCACATAGACCTACCATGACAGCAAACCAAACACATAAACACACAAAAACATACTCGGAGGCTCTAAATAAAAATCTGCCTAAGCAGCAGAGACCTCCAAAGCAGACACCCAAGCAACTGCTCCCTCAAAACAAAACACGTGCAACACATAGCTCACAAAGCCAGTGTGCCGAACAGTCACAGCCCTTAAGGCTAAACAACACACCTGATACACTTGTAATAGGTGACTCTATCATCAGGCACACTAACGTCCCGCTCACCAGGCTGAACAAGGAGAAGGCCACGGTGAGCTGCCTGTCGGGCGCTAGGATCCGCCACATAACTCACGCACTCAGGTCACTCCAAGGCAAGTACAAATATGACTCATTGTCCATGCTGGTGTGAATGACCTGAGACGTACCTCCCTGGACTACATGAAAAGAGACATACAGGAGCTCTCTGAGCATGTATCCCAGGCCGGTATGACCCTGACCTTGAGTAGCATCTTACCCTTACGAAGAATGATGCCACAATATGAAGACAAGATAATCAATTTCAACAATTGGCTTAAGTATTGGTGTCATTCAAAGGGGATCCAATGCCTGTCAGCCTGGGATGACATGCACGACAAGCCACGATGCTTCGCTAGGGACGGCTTGCACCTGTCACCCCTGGGCTTTCGGATATTGGCAAAGGCTCTTGCTACCCTCATAGTGCCTTTTTTAGGCAAGGCTCAAAAGACAAACCCACCTCCATAGGTATCACAAGGGATAAGAAACTAAGAGTAATGCTACTCAATGCCAGAAGTCTAAACCTCAAGATGCACGCACTCCAAACTCTCCTTAGCATGGAGAACATTGATATCTGTGCAGTAACAGAAACCTGGTTCAAGGCTCCAGAGAGCAACCCAGCACTACCAGGTATACCTCATACCATGCTTTTCGGCCCCAAAAACTTGGGCTGAACCACAAAAGGAGGGGGAGTATCAATATTCATCAAAGATACCCACACCTCCAGGTTGGTGGCACAGCACGAAGCATCAGAGACTATCCATGTGCAACTAACAGTGGGTAAAATGCCTTCCAGTTTATAGCCTGCTACAGACCACCCTCCCAAACCCAGGAACTCCACTCTGCCTTCCTGAGAACACTGGAAAATATGAAGGTCTCTCCAAACACCATTATATTGGGCGACTTCAACTACCCAAACATAGACTGGGAGCATTACTCTAGCTCCAACACCCTCGCCTAAAGGTTCGTAGAATTTATAAACTCAAATGCTATGGAACAACTTGTTACCACTCCCACAAGAGGGGAAAACATACTGGACCTGATCATCACCAACATGGGGACTCTATGCTCCAGATCAGAAGTGTATCCCTCACTGGTAAGATCAGACCATAAACTAATCTCACTGGATATTTACATCCCGACCCCACCCCCTGCCCAGAAAACCACAGTGAAAAACTTCTCTAAAGCAAATTTCACACTCCTCAAAACCGAGATGGAATCCTTCAAAGCCCCCGGGCCTGTGGAAAATATGGCCCAGACCACAGAATCCTTTATAAACGCATTCTATGAACACCTTCAGGAATGCATGGATCATGCAATCCCAAATAAAACCAAGACCCAGTCCTCCAAAGGCAGACGTCCTGTCTGGTGGACCCCAGCCATAAACAAACTATACAATAGAAGGAGGAAGCTACTACATGATAGAGCAAAATCCCAAAAAGGGAAGGCATCTCTGATCAGTATTAGCAAAAAACTACGTGCACTCATAAAATCATCTAAGGCCAGCTTCGAGAGAAAAATTGCACTGGACACTAAGGATAATCACAAGGCTTTCTTTAGTTATGTTAGGAACCTGGGTGGGAATTCCCAGATATGCTCAGGATTAGTCCAAAATGACAAAAAATACACCGAACCCACAGACATTGTCAACATCCTAGCTGACAGGTTCAGTGCAAACTCCCCCCCCCCCTCCCCACCAAAAGGGTGAATATCTATCCCAGCAGAGTGCTGCCCCCCTGACATCTCAGATGCTCAGGTAAGAGCCACCCTCTCCAAAGCAAAAAACACAGCATCAATGGGACCAGACGGTGTCCAGGGCTGCGTCCTACATGAACTCCAAGAAGAGCTAAACCCAAACATAAAACTACTGTTCAATCTCAGCCCTACTACAGGATATGTACCCAAAGAGTGGCATACAGCAACAGTGGTCCCTCTCCACAAAGGTGGTGCCTGAATGGATCCTGGAAACTATCGCCCCATAAGCCTGACTAGCTTGGTCTGCAAAGCTATGGAAAGGATCATCATGGACCTCATAAATAAAGATATTGGGGACCTACAGACACTGGATCCTACCCAGTTTGGCTTTGTTAAGGGCAGATCCTGCCTCTTAAACCTGGTCGATTTCTTTGAAACAGTCACTAAGGCCATTGACGAGGGGAAGGTGGTCCATACAGCCTACCTGGACCTCGCAAAAGCCTTCGATACAATACCCCACTCGGGCATTATAGATAAGCTCACCAGCTTAATTATAAACCCCTATGTCACTAGATGGGTTGCAAACTGGCTCAAGGACAGAACCCACATGGTTAGAATTGCTGGAGCCATGTCAGACTCCACACCAGTTACAAGTGGCGTCCCACAAGGCTCAGTCCTGGGACCTCTCTTGTTCGGTATATATTTCTCGGAGGTACAGGCAAACACAGGAGGACTGTGGCTGATCAAGTTCACAGATGACTGCAAACTGGGCGCCATAATCGACTCTCCAGCCGACACAAGCATCCTCCAAAAAGGCCTCATAGAAACAGACAACTGGTGCCAGAACCATGGCCTCAAGCTAAATGCCAAAAAGTGTATAATCATCCCCTTTGGCAAAAACAAAGTGCCCCCAAATTACCACATAGGTGGTAATCCATTAAGTACAGAAGAAGTAATTAGGGACCTGGGGACCCAAGTTGATAGCAATCTCTCATTTGACAACCACGTTGCCAAAGTGGTTAGAAAAACATTTTATATAGCCCACCTAATCATGAAGGGATTCACATCTAGATCAGGGGAGGTCATCGTGCATCTTTACTCATCCCTCATCAGGCCCATAATTGAGTACAATGCCCCTTTTGGGATGTACCTTACCAGACACCTGCAGCAACTGGAAAGACCCCAAAAGTACCTCACCAAGAGGATCAAAGGGCTCAAACAGATGCCATATGCTGCCCGGTTAAAGAAACTCCAGCTCTACTCAGTGGCATACCTGCTCAGAGGCGATCTGTGCCTGACATATAAAGCCATGTCCAACCCAGAATTAATGGACATGCTGCACCTCAGAAAATCCAAATCCCATCAAGCTATACGCTTGAGAGACTTGAACCTCAGCACTGAAATAAATAGGACATGCTGGAGGGACAGATTCATAACCCAGAGGCTCCCTTCACTCTGGAATAAAATCCCAGTCCAGGTTAGGCAGAGTCCCTCATTGACTCTCTTCAAGAGGAATCTTGATGAGTGGATGGGAGATCGTAGGTTTACCCCGGGTATCACTTCTGTATCACTGTTAGACAGAGGCACAGTATACTAACCTCGAAAAAGGGCATAGTAAAATTAATTTAAAATGGGTGGCGAAAGCCAAACACACTCTGGCTAGGCTTATAAATGCCCTAGGGCAGACAGCCTAGTATGAACCTATTAACCATAAAAGTGAAGGAAATAATTGGTTACATACAGGAGAATGCATAAGAAAAAAAGGTCGGTGACTGTTTCATTGCATGCAACCGTAACAGTTACTAGGATAAAACAGGTCTATTCCCCGCTGTTACATTTACTGTGAGATAGCTATATATTTGGATGTATAACAACTGATGTAGTTCTGTCTGCTAGCGAGCAGTAGACACCACTGTGTGCAACTCAGAGCAAAAGGTAGCTGAGTAATAAAACATAAGGTGCATGTAGTGGGAGACACAAGTGTGCTGTTTTCGCAGGCGGGCTTCGCCCCCTCCCCCCCTACTTAAATATACCTACTCCGAGATCGCACTATAGTGAAGGAAAGGGAAATCTCCCATTCTGCGCTATAGTGCAGTCACGGAACATTCACATTTAAACTGCTAGGGTACAGGGGACCTGGCCCCCTGCAATAAGGTAAGTTAACTTTTTATTTTTTAAATCTTACGGCTCCTATTCACAATTTCGAGTGAATGGAAGTTTAAGATTCTGGTCTCGAGATTAAGAATTTCGTGCTTCCATCCATTCGATCTTGTGAAGGGGAACTCTCTCTCTCTCTCTCTCTATATATATATATATATATATATATATATATATATATATATATATATATATATATATATATATATTGTATCCAAAACAAAGTAGCAAGGATGGCCTAACACTCACTGGTTTTCACACTGCTCACATCTAGGAAAATTACAACACATGCTAAAGAGGAGGTACTGGATGCACCATTCAGGTAACGACATAAGGCAGACATAAAATCAGGTAAAACTGCATAACATTTCAAGTCACTACAGATAATAATTATGATGAGAAATGCAGTCATTGTAATGTGGTTACAAGAGACAAAAACTAAAATATACAACAAGAATGAGCAGTTCAGGCAAGTGTACAACAAGCAATGTTACAAATACCTGAGATTTTAATCAGAAATTGACTATTCTAGAATGGTCTGTTTGCACCAGCAAACCAGAAAAAAACACTGGGACTACAGGAGAAAGGCAGGGCAGAGAGAAAAGATGCCAAGCTGCAGGTTGAGAGGTTTAACTGGCACAAAGGATTATGGGAGTGAGGGGGACAGGTACAAAATGGGACAGGGGGCAGTACTCTGTAGCAAGATACCCAGGGTCAGAAGTGGCTTGCCAGAGACCATCAGCAGATTCTGTTTAGGTAAGTGAGAAATGTTGGGGCACAGTACAGGTGGGAGAAAAGGAGCAGAGTTACAGTCAGGAAAGAGTGAAAGAAAAATAGTATCAAAGGGGTTACATCTAAATGCTCTTTCCTAGGGCTTAATGAAATGCTTAATATTAAATGTGCACTGCATTGGCTTAGGTGACCCCTGAACTACTTTCCTGCCTTTGATCTCAATTTTACTAACTTGCTTAGAGTTATTGTGAATTTAGTCTTCACCTGTTTGATTGACTTTGTACTTTTACTACCCTTGATTACATTGAGACATAGGTGACAATTTGTATTTTCTTGTGTAACAAGGACACATAAGTTTCTTATTCATGTTTTTTATTATACCAAGAACAGTATTTATTGACCTTACCACTGCATATTTTTCATTACCAAGTTTTTCTGAAGAAGTTCCTGTTACAAATAAAGAATGAAAGCACTTAACACTGGTTCTGCTTTGTTTGTCTTGCCTGGTAAAATAAGTTTATATATATATATATATATATATATATATATATATATATATATATATATATATATATATATATATATACATATGAGAGAGAGAGATACACACACACACAGACATATATATATATATATATATATATATATATGAGAGAGAGAGATACACACACACACAGAGATATATATATATATATATATATACACACACACACATATATATATTATATACATATATACATATTTTATATTAATATACATGTATAGCCCCGAGACTCAAGCATATCAGCTGAAATTTGAGCCTCAGACTGAAAGGATGTAATCATTCTGGTTAACCATACAAATTGTCCTTTAATCACTCCATTTTTTTTGATGTTCAGGATGGTTACTGTTGCAGTGCAAGAGACTGTTTGAATGAGTTGGTTTTCTATAAATGTTACTTATCAGTCTCTTGTTATTAATATCCTTTGAAATTTCCACATCCAGATAAGTAGTATTAGTGGTACTATATGAAAAGGTAAATCTTAAAAAGGATGCTGTGCTATTCAAATAACAAGCAAATGATTCAAGATCAACAACAGAACTTTTCCAGATGAACACATTGTTCAGAAAACGGACATACATTTCCCAGGGCGGTGGGTTAAACATGCGTGGTGTACAGAAAAGGTAATCTTTTAAACAATTCTAAGAGGTATTAGGGATGATGTTTACCTATCCACTTCTAAAAAATGGGAACTTTTAGATGTGGTTTTTGCAATCAGTGTAAACACGTACTTGTAAAAAATGAAGTGAAAGTGAATGGCGTTTTGGTTAGAACCATGTTCCACTGCAATTACAATTCTATTGGAATTATTTATTTAGCACTATGCCAGCAATGTAAATGTTTTATGTTGGTAAAACAAAGAGAAGATTAAGAAAACAAACATGTGAGTGCATTCTTGACATTAGGAAGTAGAATAAGAACAATTCACTTGCACAACCTGTTCTTAGTAATCCTGGGCATAGTTTTGACTTCATGAGGATTGATATGGTTAAAAGGAATCCGGGGTGGGCGGCTGGCTTGAATGATTTAATTGAATTTAAAGAACTGAAGTGGCAGATTAGGTTGAATGCTTCTATTTACCCTGGCCTAAATGAAAATGGTTCCATTACTACCGTTTTGAGGCTCCAATCCTATGATGTTTAAATTTACTTATACATTTTACATAGGTTGTTGTCTTTTAACAATTTTAGCTGTGCATTTTATTCTTTAGAGATAGTTTATTTTTTGATGCTGCTTCTTTAAGAACATAGGCTGTTTTTAAGAATGGACATTCATGTCAGGTGATTTGGTTGGAGGGTTGTTTAACTGAGTAGATTTTTTTATATTAATTTCTGATGAAGTCTTTGATAAAAGCCTGACAAAAGTGCTTAAATATATTCTTTAAATAAATACTTTAGCATTTTTACATAGCAGTTGTTTCCATGTCCTCAGTCCACACTCAGGAATATTAACCACTCTAAAGAGCAGTGATATGGATTTGACATTAGCTTCCCACATTTTGTGGCTATCCACAGAAAGTGCAACCATAACAGCATTCGTTTAAAGAAATCCATCAGATGTCTATCAGCAGGGTCATCACGATTTTGCAGTCACAGCCAACACTTTGGTAGACAATGAATGCAGATTAACAACTGAATTATATCACTTTGTACTGAAAGCAGTGTCCAGCTAAGGTGAACTGAAACATTTCCAGTGCAAACATCAGGCAATCGTAGGCCAGATGATATCCATCATATTCAAACCTCCCTTAGATACTCATCAAAAGGAACTTGACGTACTGCATAAGCTCACTGAAGTCACAAAGATCTGAGATGACACAGAAGCATTCATTCCCCTATAAAATCAGAAAAAGGTGGAAGTAGAACCCCCTAACCTCAACATCTAAATTCCTCTGAAGAATAAAGTCTAGTCTTGGCCCAAAACTTCTATAGGGACAGATTGGGTCTCTGAGTGAAGGTTTTCTTAGAGGACAAAAAATTTTAGTCATCCATGATCATCATGCAAATGCATGACTTTGTACAATAAAGTGAATAGGCTATGGGGCATTCATCCCTGTCATCCCATGACCACTTAATTCCCTCCTGCTTTAGAAATAGGTAGATGGGGGTTAAGGAGTGCCAACTCTTCCGTACAATTAAAATTAACAGTAAAACAAACTTCTCAGGTTACACTATTGCACAGAAATTGTACAATAACATTGTTAGAACTGTGACAGCTGAGCTCAAAGAGTAATCTTTTGGGTGATTTGGTTGGCATCAGAGGGGAGGAGTAAGACTGTGTGATGTTTGAGTGCACTCACTGATCTACAAAGGGACTTCTACTACTTAATTGCTAAGTGGGTTGGCTAAAAGTAGAAGAATTAGAGGTGAGGGGCAGGTCAGGGCTTGCTACTTCTTCAAAAAGACATCTACCAGGTCAAAAGAGAATTGGTCAAGCTGAACTTCCTCCTAAAAAAGGGCATCTACAATGGACTGCCTGAACTTTTTCTTAAAGAAAAACAACCTCAGCCAGGCTATTGCATGCAGGAACATGCATCTGCCTGTGCCTTAAACATAGCATCAGCACAGTCAAACTATAAAAGGGGTAATATGGGAGCGTAATATGGAAGTCTGAGATGGCAACCAAAAAATATCACTACCCTGGCTTGTGGAATGCATATATTACCTATACTGAAAGTACAGCTCTCTTGTTTGTATTTATACTTTTTCAAAGTTTTGCATAACAAAATACAGTTGTGTAATATCTTACCACAACAGTAGAGGTCTCTCTCTTCACTGTTGCAAAATCCATAACATAAGGGATGTCCTGCCAAGGATAACCTAACGTCCGGCCAGTATACCATAGCCTTTAGTAACTACAGGCATCACATATCACAAATGCACTCCCCGCTTAATCCTCAGGGCATAAAGGTGACATACAAATGCATACACAGAAGTGTAAATGCCCTAAGGAGGAACAGGATGTCCCTAGGGATAAGGAAGAATATGAGCACCCATAAGGATAAAAAGGAGAAGAGCACCTCATCCAAGAAGGCAAGAAAGAACAGGTAAGAGCAGATGGGGCAGGAAGGTGGAAGGGAATACTGCAACAGTAAAGAGAAGGACATCTACTGTTATGGTAAGATTTTACACAACTGTGCTATGTCCTTCTACATCACTGTTGCAGTAAACTAATTGAGAGTAAAAAAGATCAACAGGAAACCTAAGAGGAGGATGTCATGGAAGAACCCTCCAGAAACCCATGCAGAATAGCCCTGGCAAAGCCAACTCTGGCCATGGAAATAACATCTAACTTGTAATGTTCAGTGAAATTATGAACATAGGACCATTTAGCAGCCCCAAGGATGGAAGTGGTATACAGCCCTTGAAAAAAGTACCAGAGGAGGCAACATCCCTGGTAAAATGAGCCTCTGCTGATGAAGAAAATTATTTATCATGAAAGGAATAACAAAAAGAAATGGCCTTAGAAATCCATAAAGAGATAGTTTGCTTAGAAACAGCCAAACCCAAAGACCTGGGATCAGAGGAAATAAATAGTTGCTCAGATTTTCAAATGATTTTAGTTTTATCCAAATAATATCTAAGCTGTCTATGCAAATCCAAAGTATAAAGAAAATTATCACTGGCAGACTGTGGAGAAATGAAAAAGGAAGGCAGATGAATAGACTGATTAAGGGACAGCTAACTGAGCATAAAAGAAGGGTTAGTTTCAAGAGAAAGGAGGAACAACCATGATAGCCTGAAGTTCAGACACCCTCTTGGCCGAAGTGAGAGCCAAAAGAAAAACAGTCTTCCAAGTACAATGTGATTATGAAATTAAGAAATTGCTTGATCTCAAATCTTGACCCCAGAGGAGGATTCATTGGTAGACAAGTAGAAATTGCTGACAGGTGAGTTTTAAGTGGAGAACATGCTAACACATCATGAGCAGACCGCACAAATAAGAGAGAACCCGAGGAGCCTCCACAGGTAAAGGATCCGATGGTAAGAGAGGCAAAAGACAAAAAAATCTTTTCCATTTGGACATGATTTCCTGGTAGTGAGTTTTATGACCACCTGCAAGATTTAAAGTACTTCTTCAGAAAAAAGGTTCTTAAAAGGGATCAAAACCCTGTCACCCACAGCATCAGCTGAAGAGTGGACAAGTGAGGATGGATAAGAGACCCTTTGTCTTGTGTGAAAAGATCCAGTCAGTGAGGTTATTTGTGGTGACTGCCCTGGCCAAATGAGAAAGAAGGGGGGAAGCTGTCTGGGCCAAAAGGGAGTCACTAGCAAGGTTTTGGGAGTCTTGCCTGATATTGCACAAGACACACGTTAACAGGGGAAGGCATACAGAAATATTCTCTTCCAAGAAAAAGACAGGGCATCCACTTTCCAAGCCAGGGGACTTGGTACTTTGGAACACAAAAGAGGAAGTTGTCTGTTCAGAAGGCAGAAAAAAAGATCTGAGGACTACTCCACCGATGGACAATGTGCAGGAACACATCCCTGTGAATCATCCATTCATGAGCTTGAGTGCTGGACCTGATCAACGAGTATGCCACTAGATTGTGTTTGAAGAGAATATAAACAGCCTGAAGAGTTACTTGATACTCGACAGCTAGATCCCAGACTTGAAGAGCAAGTCTGCAAAGAAGATAGGACCTTGTACTTCCTTGCTTGTTGACATATCAAATTACCAAATTTACTCCCTTGCTTGTTGACATATCAAATTACTGTGGTATTGTCTGTGAAAAGTTTGAGGAGGCCAGGGATGAAAAAAGAAATGAAAAGCTTGAAATGCTAGAAGCAGAGCCCGCATCTCCCTTATACTAATGTGTTCTGACCAAATGATGTGGATACTCTACAAAAGGGCCTTACAGAAACAGATGCTTGGTGCCAGAGCCATGGGCTCAAGCTCAATGCCAAGAAATGTACAGTTATCCCCTTTGGGAAAAAATATGTATCAGTGAATTACCATATAGGTGGCAGTACACTAAACACCGAAAGTGTGATAAGAGACTTAGGGACACAGGTGAACAGTGGTCTCACCTTCACTAACCACATCACCACATTAGTCAGGAAATCCTTCTATGTGGCACACCTAATCACTAAGGCCTTTTCATCCAGAAAAAAGGAGGTCATTGTCCCACTGTACTCATCCCTCATTAGACCCATTATAGAATACAACGCCCCATTTGGTATGTACCTCTCAAGACATCTGCAACAACTGGAAAGGCCGCAGAAATACCTCACTAAAAGAATCACAGGCCTAAAGCAGATACCCTACGCTGACCGCCTTAAAAAACTCCAGCTATACTCTGTTGCACATCGTCTACTCAGAGGCGATCTTTGCTTAACATACAAGGCCATGTCAAACCCAGAGCTGTTGGACATGCTACACTTTAAGAAATCCCAATCCCTCAGAGCCACACGCTCCAGGGATCTAGACCTTGTCATCACAATAAACAAAACATGCTGGAGGGATAGGTTCCTGACCCAGAGACTCCCTAGACTCTGGAATAGATTACCCATACATGTCAAGCAGAGTGCCTCTTTGGTCCTCTTAAAAAGGAACCTTGATGATTGGATGGGAGAAAGGAAATTCACCCCGGGGATCACGTCAGTCGCCCTGCTAGACAGGGGTCCAGGGAAGTAAATAGTGTGGGAAGAAAAAGCCAGGGAATTGTTATGGCTAGGCTTGTATAGGCCCTAGGGCTGATATTCTAGTACCAACCTATGAACGTATGGACCTCTGATGAAGAGGCCGGAGACCCTGAACCTTGAGAAAGCCGAAGGAGTCCCCCATCCCTTGTCTGAGGCATCTGTAAAGAGCTCTTGAGTCAGGACTTCAGCCTGGAAAGGAAGCCTCATGCTGTTTGAGCTTGAGACAGGGAAGGAAGGGGACTGGGAAGTCCAGAGGATGGCAAAGTGAAAGCCACACTGACTTGAGTGAAGTACCACTGTAGCTTTCTGCTGTGGAGCCTCACTAGATGGAGCACGGGAATGGTGGATACCATGAATCAGAGAACCTTGAGAAAGTCCCTTGCCATGACTGAAGCCAGAGGAAGAAACTGGACAAAGGCAGTAAGATACAGGACCTTGGGGACAGACATCTTCCCTTTCTGGATGATGTGAACCCAACAGCAGCACTAAATAAATAAAAAGATTAGGAGAAACCCCAAGCTGAAACACAGCGAATCTAACCAGCACAGCAGAAGCACATTCAGACTGGAAGTAAAAAGGTCTGTGTGTGTGCATCCATATGTCATCGTTTTGCCCTACACCTTGTGCAGGAAGCATACATGTAAAGTATAATGTCTGTAAGTACTAAAGGTTTGGTATATTGGTCAAATGTTGGGTGAGCCTTGGCAGAAGATCCCTTAGATTATGAATACTGCAACAGTGATATGGATGGACATCTACTGTCCCTGTTTATTAAATAAACATAAAATATCTTCAGCCCCTTGCATGTTATATTCTCAGGGCTCTCAGTGAGAGGATCACTCCCCTGGAATTAGCCTCTGCCCTTTGGAACTCTCTTTCACTCACCTTCATTCCATATGCTTATTTAGATCCCAACTTCTTCAATGTAATGTCTTCTTCAATGTTATGATAGATGACAATCTCAAATATGACCAGCATATAATGCACACTACTAAATCTAAACACCAGAAACTAGAGTCCCTTTATAGAATCAATTTATTCCTTCCAGATACTGCAAGAAAAACTCCAGCCACCAACTTCTTATTGCCAACTCTCTTATACACTACTCCAATCTTAAACTTAAGCAATACCCAAAGAAAGAAACTTGCCTTCTACTACAATAAAATAGCTAAATTTACCACCATCTACCTTGTAGGACTCACCACTGTCGTAGCTTAAAGCAATTAAACTGGCTTGAACTGCACAACCACCTAACATATTCACAACTAACTACAGCACACAAACTCATTCATAATCCAGAAAAGTGCCCTGCACTACACAACTTATTACTGCCTTACTGTCTTTTTTAATTTCTCCAAGTCTTTTGTGTTTCTTATACCATGAAAGGAATGGCTCCCATTCCTAAGTCAAAGTACAATTAAAGTTCATGAAATTAGTATTGTTTCACTCTTCGATGTCAGCCAGAAGTGCTCTTTGCAGCACCCGCAATGTGCCCAGTAATGACTCCTTCTGCAATTCATACAAGGTTACATATATTGGTAACATATCTAAATACGATTGTAGATTTTTATAAGACCCACTGAACCTGTCTGGGTAACTTTCTTCAGGAAAATCATGATATTTTATGACTGCGCATCTTTCTGTACACAAGACACTGTAGTCCCCGGGTATGGCAATTTCAATGATCAATGCTACTTTTGTCTTCTTTTCATGGACAACTATATCCAGTTTTCTAGCATCTATCTTTTGAACTGTTGGTAATGGGTGATCCCATGTGATGTAGACTTCATTTTCTATGATGTTGCTCATGTTTCCAATGTTTTTCTGCCACTTGACTACCATAATATTTGCACAATCCCCAGTGCAACAGTCTTGCCACATTATTATACCTTTCAGTATACAGTCTTTCTGCCATTAGCATGTCACAACTAGCAACGTGGTGTGCCACTGTTTCCAATTTGGTTTTATAAAACCTACATCTGTCTATTTCTTCCACATGTTCAATGGACTTTGTAAACCAGCGTGTATGTAGCCCACTGTCTTGGGCCACCAATATTAACCTTTCATCTCCTGGTTTGAATATGCCTCTCCTTAACCATTCCTGCATTCGATCCTGATCAACATGAGGCTCTTCCAGAAGTTTTCTATAATTGCAAATATATTTATGCCTTGTCCACATTTCTTGCCTTCTAATCTGGTCATTCACCTTATATTCTTTCTTTCATTTTTTTGGCACATTCAATTGCTGCCTGATTTTTATCTACTTCTGGTTTGATTTCCATCCCTGCTCGACACCGATATGCCTCTGCTAGATTAAGCAGAGAAGTCACCTTAGATTTATTCGCCTTGTGTTTCAAAACTTTTACTATGTTTGGATCTTGTGAGGTCAGCAGATGTGTGTGGAGTCCCACGATTGCAAATCTATACATGTAATCAATTTCAAGGAGGCCTATCCTTCTTTCGGAATGGGGAATAGATAATCTTTGTATGCACTGATTTTTATAAATCATTTGGTGAGCATGAAGCATCCTTCTTGTTTTCCTATCTAACCTAAACAACATGTTTTGGGGCCAGTCAATCACTGCAGAAAGTACAGTTGTGTACACTTACCATAAATGTAGATGTTCGAGTGTCTTCACTGTTGCAGTCATCACTGTAGGGTTCTTCCTTCCTGCAGGCAGCCCTCAGTCGGCCAGAATCCCAAAGTCTGGGTCTGGCGTCGGCTGTGTACTCACCCTCCCTGACGTCAGTGCGCCAGGGGTACAAAGCTCCCAGCCGACACCATGTTCTCCAGTTTTTCTTGCCCCAGATGTCAGGTGCTCAAAAGTAAAGGCTAAAAGTAAAACAAAAATGTAACATACAACAAACCCCATACCCTGTAGCAAATACATCTCAGAAGAAGGGTGAAGCAGGGAACCACACCAATAAAAGTATAAGAGGGGACAGGAGGGTGGGTAACCCAGACTGCAACAGTGAAGACACTCGAACATCTACATTTGTGGTAAGTGTACACAACTGTACTATGTTCATCGTGTTTCACTGTTGCAGTCACCACTGTAGGGTTGAATCCCAAAGCTGAAATAAAGGGAGGTGGTTATTGAGTAGAAGGGGCGGCTAGAAGGCCTTGTAAGACTGCAGAAGCAAAGCCCGCCCTAGACTTAGAATAAAGAGGAAGATTATAGTGCTTAGAGAAAGTATGCACTGAACTCCAAGTTGCAGCTTCCAAAATATCTTTGGTAGGGACTCCCCTGAGAAAGGCAGCTGAAGTAGCAGCAGCTCTGGTAGAGTGTGTCCTAAATTTTCCTGGGATTTGCTTTCCATGAGGAGAGTAACAAAATCTGATTCCATGAGCAATCCATTTAGAAATGGTCTGTTTTGAAATAGCTTTGCCTTGGGAATTTGCTGCATAAGAAACAAACAGTTGTTCAGTTTTCCTGATATCCTTGGTTTTGTCCAGGTAAAAGCGAAGCTGCCTGTGCATGTCCAAAGAATGCAAGATCCTCTCCCCTTTATTTTGTGGATTAGGGAAAAAAGTTGGCAGGTGAATAGTTTGGTTTAAAGCCACTTTAGAAGCCACTTAGGCATGAAAGTAGGGTTAGTCCTCAAAGAAATCCTGTCTTGATGAAAAATAATGTCAGGTTCCATGGCCATGAGTGCTTGTAACTCCGAGACTCTCCTGGCTGAAGTTAAAGCCAGTAGGATAACCGTCTTCCATGATAAATACTTTATATCAGATGTGGCAGCAGGCTCAAAAGGAGGCAGAGTAAGTTTTTCCAGGACATAATTGAGGTCCCAGGCAGGAATGGGTGGTGTCCTAGGGGGCCTTAAATTCTTTGCTCCTCTGGAGGGTCTCTATTATAATGTGCAGAGATAGCTGAGGCATGTATTTTTATGGAGGAAAAAGATAAACCCTTATGCAACATATCTGTTAGGTAATGTAAAATCAATGGAATATTTGGAATGTGAGGATCTGATTCCTGAGCATGCATCCAAGTGCAAAATCTCTTCCATTTACCTTCATAAGATTTCCTAGTGCTAGGCCTTCTGGCTTCTAAGATAACATCCATGACCTGCTTGGAAAGGGTAGGATTAATCATAGACCCTGAATATGCCAGGCTGCCAAGCTGAGAGTTTTGATATGAGAGTGCAGGACCTGGCCCTGATGTTGAGACAAAAGATTTGGAATCTGAGGTAGAATCCAAGGAGGTTCCTGGGATAGATTTATCAGTGTTGAGTACCAAAATTGTCGAGGCCAATTCGGGGCTAGTAAGATCAGCTTTGGTTTGTCCTGTTTTATTTTTAATAACACCCTTGGTAGAAGAGGTAGTGGTGGAAAGGCATACCCCGAGAGGTTCCTCCAACTGAATGAGAGAGCATCCACTTTCCATGCTAGCTTGTGATATGTCCTTGTGCAAAAAGTCTGTAACTGGTAGTTGTGGGGAGATGCAAATAGATCTATATCCGGGCAGCCCCAGGCTTCTGTAATCATCTTGAATATCTGGGTGTCTAGCATCCACTCGTGTGGGTCTGACAGGTTCCTGCTCAGGCTGTCTGCCAGAGTGTTTTGTTTCCCTGGCAGGAATTGAGCTTGTAGGTCCACTTTGCAAGCTAGTGCTGTGTTCCATAGAGTCATGGCTAGTCTGCAAAGGGGGTAGGAGTGTGAACCCCCTTGCTAGTTTATGTACCACATAACTGTGGTGTTGTCTGTCCATATCAGTAGCTGCCCTGGCTGTAAAAGATCCCTGAAAGCCAAGAGGGCATTCTGCACAGCTAACATCTCTTTTAAATTGATATGAAGATGCTTCTGATCCTCTGTCCAAAAACCTTGCAGGCCTTTCCCCTACAAGTGGGCTCCCCATGCATAATCCGAGGCATCCGTGGTTATCACTTGGTAGGCTGGAGGTAGACTGAAGGCTTTCCCTTTGTTTTGAAGACATGCCATGGCCCACCAATGGAATTCCTTTTGTAGGCAAGGCAAGACACCAATCAGTGTTTCCAGACTGTGACAATGCTGGGACCATACGCTTTTTAGGTACCATTGTATCTTCCTCATATGCAGTCTTGCATATTGTATGAGTAGGATGCAGGAAGCCATGTAATCCAAAGCATGCAGGAATTTCCTTGCAGTTAGGTGACATATCAACGCCAGGCTTTTGAAAGTTGAAGCCAGCTGTAGTTGTTTTTCTGATGTCAGGAATGCCATCTGGGTTGTTGTGTTTAAAAGAGCACCCAGGAAAGTTATCTTTTGAGTGGGTGTCAAATTTGACTTTTTTTACATTCACAGTGAATCCCAGGTATTGAGTAGATTCTGAACAAATTCTAGGTGCTGGAGTAAAATGTCCTTGCTGTCTGCTTGAATAAGGCAGTCATCCAGAAGGGTAAATTTGAATTCCCTTGAGTCTGCAGTAAGCTACAACTGGTGCCAGGCACTTGGTAAAGACACTGGGCGCAGTAGAGAAGCCAAAGGGCAGCGCAGAGAACTGGTAATGTTTCGAGCCTGCCTTGAACCTGAGGTATTTTCTGCACTCCTGTCTGATAGGAATGTGTAGGTAAGCCTCCTTTAAATCCAGTGTCACCATCCATGCATTTTTTCTCAACATTGACAGGAGCTGCTGCAGAGTAAGCATCTTGAACTTTGGTATCTCCAGGAAGGTATTTAAGACTGACAGATCCAGGATGGGTCTCCAAGTATTTTGCTTTCTGGGAACTAGAAAGAGTCTTGAATAAAAGCCTTGTCCCGTCTCTGAATTTGGAACCAGTTCTATGGCCCTCATAGCCATGAGGGACCTCACCTGTTTTAATGCCTCTGCCCATTGAGTTTTTGGTAGGTCTGGCCATCCGTTTGGTTTTGGTAAGGTGTGAAAGTGGAATTTGTAACCTCTTAAAACTACATCCAGAACCCACTTGTCTTGGGTTATGTAAGCCCAATTTCGGTGAAAAAGAGAAAGTTTTCCTCCCAGAGGAGCTTCCAGGAGAGAGGTTCCTGGAGCCATGCAGGGGGAGTCATTGAGCCTGTTTCCTATAAGGTTGAGACCTATCTTCTCCACCCCTGGGGGTGGAAGCACTCCACTGTCTAGGTCTATAAAAGGTCTGTGCTTGGGCCCTCCCTCTGGGGCGCCTATATCTACCCCTCTGAGGCCTGTCTGAGCTGGGAAAGGACCAATTTTTAGCTGGTCAATTTCTGCTAAATCTAGGAGGCTGAACTTGTAAGAAATCCTTAACCGTTTGCATGGATTTTGCCTTATCCTCCATTTTCTTTATAACCTCTTCAGCCTTAGACCCAAACAAAACATTATGTTGAACAGGAGCATCCAGTAATTTTGCTTTCACTTGATCAGGCAAATTTTGTTCCTTTAACCAAGCATGCCTTCTAATGACCGTGCCAGTGGCAGCCACCCTGCAAGAGGCCTCCAAAGCATCAAAACCACAGTGTAAGGTATGTTTTCCCACCTGCTCAGTAGCATGCATCAAATCTTGTAATTCCTTATTGTCTGCACATGCAGAAATGGTGCACAGTTTTTGTTTCATAACAGACAAAAAGTATTGCTGATATTTCAATATATGAAATTGACAATTTAAAGCCCTAATAGATAAAGTAGCAGAAGTGTACACTTTTTTGCCCCATCTCTCCAAAGCTCTAGAATCCTTATCTGATGGAATAGGGTTCTTAGCAGTGGCGGCCTTAACACCCTTAGGACCCTGAGAAATGGTTTCTGGATCAGCAGTAGGATTTTTAAATAGAAACTGGTGGGAGTCAGGGACTCTGTAATATCTATCAGGCTTAGCAGGGGCCGGAGGAAAGGAGTCAGGAGTTAAATTAGACTCGGAGAAGACATCATTCACAATATCCAAAATAGGAGGAATAGCCAGGGGTCTGTGTTGGGGAAGAAGAAGGAAATCCCTAAGCCTTCTCTTAGATTCAGAGAACTCCTGTCCTTCCCAGTGAAAATGTTCCCTCATGTCATGTAAAGTTTCCCCAAAAGAATAATCCTCAGGAGGAGAAGCTGAAGGAATGGATTCCTCAGCATCAGAATCCTCATAAGGAGGGAAAGTATAATCCTGTTCAGAGGAAGACACTGAAGAGATAGATGCCTGATCAGAGGATTCATAATCCAATTCTTGTCTTGGCCTTTTGTCTGGAGCGGGATGTGAACCCCTAATCATAGTTAACAAGTCCTCCACCATTTTAAGCATTTGTTTTTGAGATTTAGGTCCTGGATCAGAGGAGGCCTGGGCTTGAGTCTTTGTTTTGGAAGAAGTATTTGCCTTTGTCTTTACCTGAAGCTGCATAGGCCTGAAAACCCCCTCGGAAGCCGGTACCTGCACAGCGGCTCCAGACCCATCTGAGGGAGCACTATCCGAAGGTCCTGCACCTGGAGTATTTGAAGGCCTAGTTGGCTCCTCGTGGGAGTCCATTTCAGCAAGCGGTTCTGTAATGGCCGACGACAGGGGCTGCGAAAGCTCCTCACTGACGACAGCCAAACCGGCAGCTGGCTCTGATTACAAACTGTCGTCTGATTTGGACCTCGGAGGCCTATCCTTATCCTTGCGCCTTTTATGAACTCCGGTAGTCGGAAGCATGTCCGATGACATGTTATAATTAAATCACCTCCCAAAGTAATGAAAGGCAAAATCTTATCTCCGTTTAATAGTACGTTGATTAAATCTAGCACAAAACCGACAACTAGCTACGTCGTGGTCAGGGCCTAGACAACTAATACAGTAAGAGTGAAAATCCTTATGAGGTATTTGCTTCCCACCTGAAATACAATTAACTTTTTCTGACATCGGTCTGGAGCAAGAAAAAAGTTTCCCCAACGGGGTACTTAGCTTTGAAAAGAAGAATGTCTTCGGAATGAAGCACCAAAAATAACAGGAGTCAGCCGACCGGCACTTGTGAACTGCTTCCACCGCGCGGCAAGAAAGACTGGAGAACATGGCGTCGGCTGGGAGCTTTTTACCCCTGGCGCACTGACGTCAGGGAGGGTGAGTACACAGCCGACGCCAGACCCAGACTTTGGGATTCTGGCCGACCGAGGGCTGCCTACCAGCAGGAAGAACCCTACAGTGATGACTGCAACAGTAAAACATGATGAACATCTGTAAGTTAGAACTGGAACAGCAAATTGGTTTATAGCTTGGATTTTGTTCCTAGATGTCAACACTGTTTTCAGGATTCATTTAAGTCTTGTAAAGTATTCCTTACTAAGTTTTATTTGCATTTGTTCATGTTTTATTGTTGATCCTTCATCACTTCCCTATACACTCCCTCTTGCTCAAGTTCTTTTATATCACATTATTGTCCCAAACTGATGTTTTCTTAGTGTTGCAGCTTTCCTGCTTTAAAGGTTGCTTATTGCACATTTATCAAGACCAAATTACATTCTTATAGCATCTGAAAAAATTTTGACAACTTGCAGTTATACTTTCAGTTCCTCATCTGATGAGCTATACAGTGTTAAATCATCAACAAAGAGGAGATGAGAAGTCTTTAAAAGTTTTTTTCTTGGAACCAAATTATAGCCATGGCCTAAGCTGTTAAGTAGACAGCTTAATGAGTTAAGGGCAAGATAGAATAACAGTGGTGACAGAGTGTCACCCTGGAATATCCCCCTTTGAATTGTTATCCCTGGCATAATTTTCCCTTTATCATGGCTTAACTGCAAAGTGGTCTGCCACTGTTTCATGGTCAGTGTAATGTAGTCTATCAGTGTAGGGTGTACCTTATACGTTTTTAAGCACTATAATCCATGAATATGGGATACTATCAAATGCTTTTTTATAGTCAATCCATACCATACTTAGATTCTTCCCCTTTTTACAGTTCTCCACTATGACACTAACAACAAATGATCCTTTGTTCCATATGACTTACTTTTATTGCCCTTTTGTTCTACTGCCATAATTGAGTTTTCTTCTAAATGACTATAAACTCTGTCGGCATCAACTATATAGTATAATTTGTATAGTTTATACATTGTTGGAAGGCAAGATATTGGTCTATAGTTTTTAGGGTAGCTTCCAGGTTCACTCTTAAGTGGGAGCATTGTTTTTCCTATTATTAGCCAGGTTGGTGTCTGTTCAGGGTGTGCATATAAATAATTCTTATTCATAGCTAAATCTTCTTGCAGACATGATAATACTTTTAACCAGAGGTTAGGTACTGTATCTGGACCTGGGGTTTTCCAGTTAGAGGCTTTTCTTAACTTTGTTTCAATCTTTCTGGCTGTTACTTCATCCCATTTCATATCCTGTACCTTTAAACTTCTTATTCTTTCTTTAACTACTTCTATCCATTTAGCATCTTTGTTATATTTCACAGGATATTCACAACTACTTCACCAAAATGTATCTATTTCTTCTTTTTTAGTGGTCTTTCAACTCCTTTTACCTTGTTTTCCAGTTCTCTGTAAAACTTGTTTGGGTCATCAATAAATTGCTTATTTTGCACTTTTCCTTTATATTTATCTGAGTATTTCTGCCTGTGCTGAGATTTTTAGTTTGTTACTTGCGATAGTACATGATAGATCCTGGTCTGTTCTAATACTGCACATTGCTTTTATGTCTATCTTTCTTAGTATTTTTGTCTATCTTTCTTAGTATTTTTGTTAATCTGTTCCCTCTTCTATATTCTTCTAACAGCAACACTTCTTGTCTTAATTGCTTTACAGTTTTTTCTGTTCAATACTTCTACAATGGTATTTGATTTCTCCCCTTCCTTTCCCTTACTATCCTGTGTTTTTGTGGTAGAACTTTATCAGTTAGTGATTTAGCTGCACAGTAATATATCCTGTTTATTTCTGTTATATCGCCTGGATCTCTTTGGACAGTCCTAATTACTGTATTCATTTGTTTTATCAAACGTGCATATTTTGGGGTTTTAATGACATTGTCTGCATCAGAGTTTCCACAGTTTCCTGTTCCTTCCTTTGCTGTCCAGCTTCAATTGAACATTTATAGTGGTTTCCTGTGGAAGGCTCCAAAATATCTTCATATGGCACCTGATCAATTGCTTTGTGTTCCACTGGTTTCCCCTTAATTTGGATATCCATTGCAATATCCTGTTGTGGTGCTTTCTGAATTAGATTTTCTACACTGAATCTTTCACTTCACAAGTACTCCATATCCTCAGTTTCTATTTCTTTAGCTTCTCCATTGCTAATCTCCCTTTCTACTTTTTCCTCTGTCTTCTTATTTTTTGTATTGTAAAGTTTTCCATGTCTGGATTCCTTTGCCTGTATTTCTCTTTAAATATCTTAGGTGCTGCTCTTTTTGTGCTGGTTAGTTTTGCTTTCTCCTTTGCATAAATATTACACCATATTAAATCTCTTTTTCTTTCCCATACCCATATTTCTTCTTCAGATGTCTCCCGATCTTCCTGCTTTTCCTTACTTTGGGGACTCGCTCCATCATGCTGTGATGTAACCTGTGTTAGACCTTCTACACCAAATCCTTCACTTCACAGGTGCTCCATGACTTCAACTTATATTTTTTAACTTCTACTTTACTAATCATCTTTTCTACATTCCCTCTTTCTGATATTATTAATTATATTGTGAACTTTTCCATATCTGGATGCCTTTGCCTGTATTTCACTTTGAATATCTTTGGGGCTGCCTTCTTTATATTGATTAATTTGGCTTTCTCCTTTGCATAAATATTGCACCATATCAAATCTCACTTTCTTTCCCATGTCCATATTTCTTTTTCATACTTTTCAAAAATCTCTAGGTTTTGTTGTTTATATTTTTGCACTTCCTTGGATGCTTCATTTTCCAAACAGATCAAAGTTTGCTGATCTACATACTGTTTTTCACAAATCTGTTGTATTAGTCAATACATTTTTTTATTTGAAGCTTCTGACACTTCTTCTTGTGGAAGTATTTTCCTTCCTCTAATTTCTCTTTAAATCGTTTTGTATATCTTGTGTTTGGAAATTCTGGGTTTTTTGATTAATAGTAACAATACATAATTTTTTTCTTATCCTCAATAGTTCACATTATCGTTTTTATGGCTCTTCTTTGGCCTATCAGTCTTTGTGATTTTTGTAGACTACTTCCCTCTACAACAGGGGGGGGGGCATCAAAACTTTTTACTGCCCTACTGTCCAGTAAGGACAGTGGAATTCATGACTAGGCTGGAATGCATGGCTAGGCTTAAAAAGGTCCCTATGGTTGTTAGCCCAGTAAACATCTATGAACCTAAAGGACCTCTGTTCTAACAAAAAATTTTTACTACTCACAAATAAGTCAAATAATATTGCAGGAGACTCGCTCAAATCCCAGTATGTTGCTAGACTCTGGAATAGCATCCCCACACAAATAAAACACTCTGACAAACTCAACAGTTTTAAACTTCTACTTAGCATCTTAATCAATCCTGGTCTTGCACATGCTCATCATCAGGTAAATACTTTGTGCTCATTGTACAATACTCTCCAAATACTGTCAACCTCTTATTGAAATTGCAAAACAATTTTTATATGTAACTTTTGCCTGTACAATCCACTAAGTTACATGTGGGCTTTCTCTTTAATAAGTTCTACCTCTGTGAAATCATAGAATGTATAACTGTTAACTACTGTAAGTGTAAAAATGTAAATATAAATGTAGCTACTCTGTGTTTAACGGGAACTAAGTATAATGCAATGTAAACAAATGGAAGTTTTCTCTCTGGGCCTCCACTGAAAATGGGTATTTCCCAGACGGACTTTCCTAGTAAACAAAAACAGTCAGAGAGACAAAACAAATATCTGTTTAAAAAGCAGTCATGTAAAAGCTTTAATGACCATGGACAATTACTCAATTTAGGACTAGAGAGACTAGTTAACTTGGTACTAATAAACAGTTCTTCTGGATAAAGAATAACACATCGGTTTTACATCTATACATAGTGTAATCCTTCCTGTCTCAAATGTATTTGGTCCGTTTTAAAGTGTGTATCTTTAAAAGTTTGCATTCAATGCATTACTGCAAATATGTTTGTCTCAAAAGAATAGTCATGCATTTTACAGATGCTGTTTTAACCTTTTATCTGTTTGGCCATGCTCATGGGTGACAAGAGTCTTTCAGCCAACTCATTCACCCAGTCATGAAATGAATAAAACAAAAATAAAGTCTTAACTGCTTTCTCCTCCAGCCTGTAAGAATGAAAGCAGGAAAGTTTTTCCGGTGCCTGGTCCACTAGGAAAAAAATGGAATCCAGGCAGGTGAAGCAAACAGCTAAAGGCTGTAAACACCAGTATTGCAGACAGCATTTTCTTGCCCACCTGTCCAAGGTTTCAGATTTCTAGCATGGCAGTAATATAACACAACTGTTGTGGTCTCTATGAACAGTACTGTACTGTACTGAACTAGATAAAAGGGCTCACACACAGCAGTCATCCAGGGGATGTCTGGTCAGGATTTTGCCAGTTCATCTGAGTTTTCACAAAACATCCTCTTTATTGGAAATGGCAGATCCAGGTTGCGTATACATCCTTAACAACTAGCTCTCTAGCTAGATAATCCAAGCTCCATCTCTTCTACAGATACTCACTAACAAGCTTCTCATGAAAAGGATCAAGGGACCACAACACTGTTCTACCTTACTACCAGGCAAGGAGTTTGAAGCACTGGATGGGATGGGAGAGGTGCTGTCTGTCAAATTGGGCCTTACAGCTCTCAACTGTTTGTCTCACATAACTATCTTTCTGATGGTGTTCTATCAAAAACATGAGAGACATTTAAAAACAAATTACTTCCTCATCTAAAAAATAACACAATTGCAACTGCTTTGGGAATACAGGATATTACTGCTTACATTTACTCTTCATCCAAACACTCACTGGTATCTCACACACATCCCATTGTAATCCCTTTCTCTACAGTCCTTTCCCCATTCAGTAATTCCCACATTCATTTCTTTGCAATTCCATTTTCTTCCTATTTCTTTAACACCATTCCTGAAAATCTAATAAGTTAGTCATTTTCTTCTACAGCTACCTCTTATCCTTGAATTCCATCTACATTTTCTCCAGATTATCTTTCACCAATAACACATGTAAAACATTACACACCACTTATCTAGACCTGGCCAAAGCCTTTGACACAATCCCCAATCTGGGGATCATAGATAAACTTACTGAGTTAGGCATAATCCCCTGCATCGTCAGATGGATAGCAAACTGGCTCACTTACAGGACACATGTCCAGATAGGTGAATCCACTTCTAATAACACACCTGTTACTAGTGGTGCCCCACAGGACTAAGTATTGTTACCCCTCCTGTCTGGTATATACTTCTCTGAGGTGAAGGCCAAAGTTGGGGGCCTCTGGCTCACCAAGTTTGCCGACTGTAAAATGGGTGCAATCATTAAAACCCCAAATGATTTTTGCATCCTACAAACAGTCTAAACATAACAAACGACTGGTGCCAAAACCATGGTCTGAGACTAAATGCTAAAAAATGTATAATTATAGCCTTTGGTAAATCAGATATCCCTGCAAATTATGATATTGATAGCACACCCCTAAAAGTAGACCCAGTGGTGAGGGACCTAGGAGTACAGATAGATAGTAACCTAAACCTTGACCACCAGGTAGCTGTGGTAGTGAGAAAATCCTTCTGTCTGGCTCAACTTATAAGTAAAGGCATGGCATCAAGTTCAAAGGAAGTCATAATGCCATTGTACTTGTCCCTCATCAGGCCCATAATCAAGTACAATGTTCCTTTCTTCATATACCTAATTAAGCACATCAATTGTTTCTCACTAAAAAAATACAAAGCATAAGACACATGTCTTATGCGGACCAACTAAAGGCCCTATCCCTTACTCAGTCTCATATTGTTTATAGAGAGGTGACTTATGCCTAACCTACTAGGTATTGTCTGATCCAGCCCTGATGAAAACATTACATATTTACAAAAAATCTATACAAGGGTTACATGTTCCATGGACCTGAACCTTACTTGTGACTCTAACAGAACTTGCTGGAGAGACAGATTCATATCCCAAAGGCTACCTTGTCTATGGAATAAACTTCCCATCTTCATAAAACAAAGTCCACTCCTCAATCTATTATTAAAAGAATTTGGATAAATGGATGGGGAACCGTACATTCACTCCTGGGGTACTGCCTATGTCCCTTATGGACTCAGTCTGCAAAATGACTTAGGGCTCCAACACCTGAAGACCCACTACCCTGATACTACCCCATCCCATATCTGGGGAATAAAGGCATGATATTGTCATAACCTGGGTGGTATCACTGGCTAGGCTTGTAAAGGCTCTTGTGGAATTAGCTTAAAAATCACCTATGAACTGCAGCTGTTGTCTACATTTTAATACTGATGGGATTTACTTATGATCTATTTATCTATGTAAGGTAGTTGATGCAAAACTACAACATTGTATACATCTACATTTCTGACACATTTTACTTTATTTACAAGATACTGTTTATTTATTTATTTATTTTATATTTGTTTACCGGGATAGTCCGACTGGATACATGTCCATTTTCAGCGGAGGCCCAGGGAAAAAAGCTCCACAAAGACAAGCTTACATAGATTACACAGAAGTTAGCAAACAATTATAAAAACAAAGTGATTATATACGATGGGTTAGTAGTGATTCCCTAGTAAGGACTCACAATTGTCATGGACAGAGAATTAAAAGTAGGAGACATCAGATTGGAAGCACAGCTTGGTGATGTAGTTACAAGTTATGATAATTGCAGAATATGCTTTTAGTTTATAACTTAATCAGGGTTGGTACATGGACATAGCCAATTCACTTTGAGATACTGTTTGAGGCTTTTTTTTGAAGAGACTTTTGGAGGACTGTAGGGTTATATAGTTTGGCAATGAATTCCAGGTTTTGCCAATGAAGTTGGCAAACAGGGATTCACCAGCAGAGTTATTAGCTTTGTGGGTTTGGACCAGTAGTTTATCGGCTGAACGTAGGGATCTTAGATTGCTATATGGCTTAATAATATTTTTAAGTGAGGGGGTATCCTCGGGGTGGTACAAAATTTTGTGTGCTATTAAGAGTTGATTGAACTGAATTAAGCTGGGCAGTTCTAGCCACTCTAGTTGTTTAAGGTTCTGGCAGTGATGGGTTCTATAGGTGGAGCCAGTGGCGAATCTGGCAATATGATTGTAGCTATGGGACAGTTTACCTAGTTCGGATTTGTTGAGGTTTGAGAGTACAGGCGAGGCATATAAGAGAGTAGAGAGTAGGTGTGATCAGTTTATATCATATTTTAATGTCTGCAAATGCATTGCTTGTACTTAAAATGTTAACTTTCATGATTCTACATCTGTACTACTGTATTTAAAATGCTTGTGTTATTTGAACAAGGTTAAGCAAATATATGTACTGTTTTTATAGGTTCATAGGTTGGTACTGAGCTATCTGCCCGAAGGCGTATATTAGCCCAGCCACATTGTGCGGTATTCACCGCCCCTTTAGTAGTTCCCTAGACCCTTGTACTAGCAGCTAGTACCCTTGGCCCCTATCTAGTAGTGCTGTTGGTGTGATCCCCAGTGTGAACTTTCTGTTACCCATCCACTCATCAAGGTTCCTCTTGAAGAGTGATAGTGAGGGGCTCTGTCTTATGTAGATCGGGACCCTGTTCCATAGTAAGGGAAGTCTTTGCGAAGGGAATCTATCCCTCCAGCATGTTCTATTCATTGTTGTGTTGAGGTTTATATCCCTAGAGCGTGTAGCTCGAGTAGATTTGGTTTTGCTAAGATGGAGCATGTTCAACAATTCTGGGTTGGACATGGCTCTGTATGTTAGACAGTGATCGCCTCTGAGAAAGCGGTATGCAACAGAGAACAGTCTTAGCTTTTTCAATCGTGCTGCATAGGGAAACTGTTTGAGGCCAGTAATTCTCTTGGTTAGGTACCTCTGTGGTCCCTCCAGCTGCTGGAGATGTCTAGCCAGGTGCATTCCAATTGGTGCATTGTACTCAATAATGGGTCTGATGAGGGAAGAGTAGAGGGGCACCATTACATCCTTAGATCTTGATGCGAACCCTTTCATGATCAGATGGGTCACATAGAAGGATTTTCTAACCACTTTGGCAACATGGTTATCAAAGGAAAGCTGGCTATCTACTTGGGTCCCTAGATCCCTTATTTCTTCTTCAGATTTTAGGGGATTACCTCCTATGTTGTAGCTTGCGGGTACTCTGTTTTTTTCAAAGGGGATTACTACGCATTTTTTTGCATTTAGCTTGAGACCATGGCTTTGACACCATGCATCAGTCTCATTTAGGCCCTTCTGGAGGATCTCCATGTCGGCCGGAGACTCTATTATAGCACCCAGTTTGCAGTCATCCGCAAACTTAGTCAGCCACAGCCCTTCCGTGCTTGCCTGTACTTCTGAGACATATATGCCAAACAGGAGGGGCCCCAGGACAGAGCCCTGAGGCACACCACTCGTTACTGGTCTGGATTCGGACATAGATCCCGCTACTCTTACTTTATAGGATCTGTCTGAGAGCCAGTTTGCGATCCATCTTGTGACATAAGGGTTTATGCCCGGGCCGGTGAGCTTATCAATAATACCTGAATGGGGAATGGTGTGAAATGCTTTAGCAAGGTCAAGGTAAGCCGTGTGTACCTCCTTTCCCTTATCTTTGTCAATTTTTTTTTGTCAAGTGTCTCAGGTTGTAGCTAACAAAGATCTCTGAAGCAGTCCATCTACCTGGTTAAGTTCAATAAATAAAAATAACTGTTTCTTGTTGAGAGGAATGGGCTGTAGGGCAGTCATGGAAGACTTCACAAGCCTTAGTTTAAGAAGGGTCATGCAGAAGTGACCTGCAGGATGGTGAGGACTCCCTGTTCTTATCTATCTCACAAAAAATGGCACATGGGTCCTCAGAATTCTCACTGGAATCCTAGGTCTAGGTAGTCTTCCCTCCATCACCACAAGTTCTATATACACCAGCAATGAGTGAAGGAAGTGGCCTCCGAGTGTTGGGCAGGGAGCTTAGAATTAGAATCATGCCTACCAAAGATGCCACAGGAAAATAAATGGCCTGCAGTGGGCTGAAAGACTTAATAGACCTCCATTTGGACCATCAAACCCTAATGGGCACAAGAGAGACCTTGTAACCATATATGACTATATAGAAGCAAGATGACTCACAGTGTCACTCTTCAGGATCAGGCCCAAAGTGGGTTCCAGCTAACCGACTTGGGCAAGAGTCGCTTCCATACCACATTAAGATGCTCATCAAATGTGAAAGCTGGGGTATGACATCTGTGCCCCTCTTTGTCTACGAAGTGGTGGGTGAGCATTACCCCACCCCTCTTTTGCTGCATATGAGTGAGAAATGTGCAGAGAGGATGGCCATTTCAGAAACATACATCAACAGGAAGATTTAGCTGCACCTCACCCTCATTCCCTCTGATCTTCTAAAGTTGCTCAGGTAGAAATATGGCACTGAGTACAGAACTTTCGTGCAAATCCTTACATGATGATCTTTCAACCACCCTCATCATTCTGGTAGTGAGCTTAGTTGCTCCTTGTGATATCTGTGACTTGTCTGGTAGAATCTCTTGTAGACAGTAGAGATAAAATGTGGGTCTTAACTCAATATTAATGGTCATACAAACATTTTAAATGTTCCTGCTTCAAGCAATAAACACAGAACTTATCAACAATATATATCAGGACTGTAATCCAAACCATACACATTAGCAGATATCTGCTAATGTCCTCCTAGTGTAACAATGCATCACAGAGTACATGCATGCTGCTCAGCCCAGAAGTGTCCAAGAAAGCTGAGAAATAAGTTAGACGGAAAAACAGTGGAACAAGTTAACAGCTTCAAGTATCCTGGAAGGGTGGTTGAGGAAAAAGGAAGTCTGAATGAGGAGGTCAAAGCTAGAATCAGAGGGACTGCAGTCAACTCATACAGAATGTCAGGGGTTGTGTATGACAGAAGAATGCCAAAAAAGCTGAAAAGTAAGGTGTATAAAACAGTGGTGCGACCCGTACTACTGTATGGTGCAGAAACCTGGGCAGTAAAGGCACAGCAGTTGAGGAACCTAGAGGTGATGGAGATGAAGTGCCTGCTATGAGTGGTAGGATGCACACTTGTGTGACAGTCAAAGAAATGAGAACATAAGAACAGAAGCCAAAATAGCTCCAATTACAGAAAAGGTGAAAGAGAACAGATTACGGTGGTTTGGGCACATGTGCAGGGAAGCAGAAAACAATCTGGTGAAGATGTGGGACAGGTAGAAAGAAGGTAAGAGGAAATGAGGGTGTCCAGCAAGGAGGTAGATAGATTGTGTGAGACCTGCAACAGTTAGGCATGAGTGCTGAAAAAGGTAGGAGAGTGGCAGTGAATGAGTTCAGCCCAAATCTGGGCCTTACTTTTGAGGTTACAGATGTAAATAAAGAATGCCTTGTGGTTATCCTTAGTTAGGGAAGCTAATTGAATTTGTACTTAGCTTTGGAGAACTTCATTAGGAGTCTTATTTGTTTGTTTAAGTTGAAGAGAGAGAGTTTCCAGTTTTGAGACAGTTCCTTCCTACTCTTAGACTGCAATTTATTTCTCCTATTGTACAGGCTATTAATGGCAGTTGTCCAACAGGCAGGTTTGTTTTCCCTTGGTTCCCATCAGGTATGGCAGAGTCAATACAATTGTACAGGTGCTTGTATAAAGAAAGCAGTGGTGTATAACTCAGCCTATGTGCCTGTTCCATCAGTAGGGGAGGGGCTATGAAACTATTTATGCTGCCACGTAAGAGGTTGCAATTGGCCTTGGAGAAGTTTTTTAGTCTAGTTGTTGCTAAGAGGGGGTATTGTGTTATGGTTACTTTTAGCGAGACTGATTTGTGGTCAGATATCACCAGGGATGGCCGCGCACTGGGGGGTGGTGCAGCGGTCCCCCATGTTGGTGAGCACCACATCCACAATGTTTGAGCCCCTTGTAGGTGCATCAACCAGCTGGTATAGGGCACTGGAGATAAGGAAGTCCAGGAACCTTTGGGCAAGTGATTTTAAACATGTATAATTTACCCAGTCAATGGACGGGTAATTAAAGTCATCCAAAACCAAAGTGTTTGGTTGTATCTTGATTGACTCAAGTAGATCCAAGTATGCTGAGTGGACGTCCTGATTTATTAAGAGTGTCCTACAGCTGGCAATGACCTGAAAAGGGGTCTTTCCTAAATGCACCTGAAGTAATTGTTTATGCATTATTTAGCAGTCATTGCCCAGTAAACTGTCACTCTTCCTTTACCCCACAAATACATTTACCTTAGAAATGCACTTATGATAATTTCGGTATCTTACTTGTTCTTGTTTAACAGCAGTGCACAATATGAGTATGCAGCATTACCATATGACAGAAGGAAAAAAAAAATATATATATATATATATATATATATATATATATATATACACAACTTTAACAAGAAAAATATGAAACTGAAGAAAAACTATGGACATACCACCCTGAATGTGCCAAATCTCAACGCTAAGCAGGGTCAGGCCCTGTTAGTACTTGGATTTTAAAACAACAGTTTTGCAATAAATAAAGTTATTATGAGAAAACAATAAACTGCAAAGAAATTAAATAAATATAAACATGTTTATTTATAGAGATTTATTTTATTTAACACCACAACTTAACAGGCTGACAATCACACAGTAAGGCATAATAAAACAGTATGTGTAACATAAAAAAATAACATGCTTCAAATTCCAACATCAACAGTAAACACTGCTATATGCACAATGTTCAGCAAAGCAGAATATTATACTCAACATCACTGATATAATTTTTGGAACTTTTTATTTTAAAACCATTAAACAAGTGTTCCAGGAAACCAAAAAAAAAAACTTTAGCAGATAAAATGTTTTTCAGAACACAAACTTTGATTCACAATGACAATTTAATTTCTCTATAAAGAAAACTACTGAATTCATTAAAACCTATACAAATCTTTCAAGCATAAGTAAATAAATAATACTTACCAGAAACAGCTAATGCTTCAGAAAATAAAGCAGAGCTTGTAGCTGATACTTTAAATAACTATAGGGAAGACCAGATGAGAAATGTCTATCAAGACAGTGTAAGGGTAACAAACTACTTCGCCCTCAACTACAACATGCAATATAATTAAAGACCAGGCCAAATACAGTTGCTGTTTTTCTTTGATCTGAAGTTAGAAAATTGCTCTTTAGTCTATGAAAAGTCATAATATACAGAAAACATGTTTAAAAAACAGCCTGAAGTGTGACCATCTGAAACCGCATATATTTAAGGATTGCACTTGGCTTTCACAAGTATCCCTAATTGTCTACAAAAAAGGAAGAAAACGATGTGGAACATACCTCTCAATCTCTCAGTGCTGTAAATCTGATCAAGGCCTAAAATAACGGGGGGGGGCCAAGATCCAAAAATAGGGACAGATTTTAAATATTGTTCATAAACGTATAAAGTGGCTAGAAAAAAAAAAAAACAGGTTTTGTGTTTGCATGCATTTTCTAAATTGTATGAAATCTGCAACTCAAATTTGTGTCCTTGCTGAAGTATACTTGCAGAAGTATAAACCTTTTTACCCCATCTATCCAGTGCCCTGGAGTCTTTATCAGAAGGGTTAGGATTTTTAGCAGTAGAAACCTTAATGCCCTTGGGCCCCTGAGAAATGGTTTCTGGATCTGCAACAGGATTTTTGAAAAGGAACTTGTGGGACTCAGGAACGCTGTAGTATCTGTCAGGTTTACTAGGAGCCGGAGGCAGGGAATCAGGGGCAAAACTGGATTCCGAGAACACATCATCAACAATGTCTAGTACAGGAGGTACAGCCAAAGGCCAATGCTGAGATAGAAGGAGGAAATCCCTAAGCCTCTTTTTTGAATCAGAAAATTCCTGGCTTTCCCAGTGGAAATGCTCCCTTAAAGTATGTACGGTTTCCCCAAAGGAAAAATCCTCAGGAGGAGAAGCAGAGGGAATGGAATCCTCTGCATCAGAATCCTCATAAGTAGGTAAGGACAAATCCAGGTCATTAGAAGAGTCAGAAGAAACAGAATCCTGATCAGAAGATACATAATCAAGCTCAGGCCTGGGCCTCTTGGGGGGGGGGGGGGGGGGTTGACTACTCCTGATTACAATAATTAGATCTTCAGACATTTTTATCATTTGTTTTTTAGGCATAGGGGCCTGAACATGTAACCTGAGCGTCAGTTTTTTAGACATGGATCGAGATTTAGGCCTTAGTAATGAAGGCAGTGTCGATTTTATATGTAAATCTGTAGGCCTGAATACACCCTCAGAAGCCGGTGCCTGCACAGCGACTCCGGACCCATCCAAGGTAGAGACATCCGCAGGTTCCAAAGGAGAAGTATCTCACGGCATACCGGACTCCAAATGGGTCTCAGTAGAGGCCTGCGAATCAGAAGTAGCGGGTATCAGGGGCTGCAAAAGCGCCTCACTGATTACCGGCAAACTGGCGACTGGCTTAGGAGAAGTGTTGTCGGCAGTTTTATTCCTCGGTGGCCTGTCTCTGTCTTTATCTTTGCATTTTTTCAGAATCCCGGAAGTCGGATGGCTAACCGATGACATTTCTGGATAATTAAACCGAGAACCGAAATATTTAGAGGCAAAAATGTACCGATGACGGATAGTGCGCTGATTAAATAAAGCACAAAACCGACAGCAAGGTATGTCGTGGTCAGGGCCTAGGCAAGGAATACAGTACGAATGAAAATCTTTATGAGGTATTTTCTTTCCACAAGTAATGCAATTATTAACTTTTACTGACATTGGTAAGGAGCAAGAAAGTTTCCCCAATGGGGTACTTAGCTTTAAGTTGAAGACTTCAGTTCTGAAACTCGAAAACGACAATTTCAGGAGTCGGCCAACCGGCACTTGCAAGCTGCTTCTGCTTCGGGCACCGCATAGCAAGAAAGACTGATGTAATGACGTTGGCTGCATGTTTTATACCCCTGACGACCTGATGTCATGGAAGAAGGGACAGCAACCAACGCAGGACCCAAGACTTTGCTAATCAGGCCGACTGAGGGCAACCTGCCAGCAGATTATCCAAATGTAATGACTGCAACAGTGAAACACAAAGAACATCACCACAAGTAAAATAATTTCTATTTATTCACAGAGAATTACCACTTTCGTCCAAAGACTTCATTAGAATAAAAGGTGCAGTAAAAAACACATTTAAAAAAACTGGTACAAATTAGCACTTAAATACTTGACCAATCTTGTAGGTACCTCCCCTCAAATATTTTGGAATTAACTCTAGGACAGAAAAATAAAACTTTTTACAGACTTAACATACAGTGGAATGCTTTAAGAATGCTTCAGAAAAGAGAGACACATAATCACTATTTAAGCATTTCACTATATGCAAGTCTTTTAAAAAAGTTGTACTTTTCTGTCCCAGAGTTAGTTCCAAAAGATTTGAGGGGATGTAACTACAAAAAAAAAAATCTTAAAAGAGAAACTTTACAGTGAGTTAAGATGCAAGTAGACAAATATTCTGGTATTAATGAAAGCATGTGAATAAAGTATTTTTTTAGAACAGCATATTTGTTAACACTAGCTGGTTTACATACAAACTTGTCATTAATTAAATGTGTTCTATAGATTGAACTGGAACGGTTAGTTGACTCGTCAAGTATTTAAGTGCTAATTTTTACCAGTGTATTTAAATGTTTTTTTTTTACTGCACCTTTTATTCTGATTAAGTCTTTAGATGAAAGCGCTAAATCTCTGTGAATAAATATGAATTATTTTACTTGTGGTGTTTCTGCTACCTTCCAGTGAATATTTTTTTGTTATAAGATTTATTTTTTAAAAGGGTAACAGGAAGTCACTGTGTATTATAAACATCACAAAGTTAACTAACAAGTAAAACTCATAATAAAACCCATAAACCAAAAACTGTAAGACAACCAAAGTCCTTCTGCACTAATAAAGACAGACTTTGCAGTCTTAATGTCCAGAATAACAATAGTTTCTGATGATGAAGCTCCCTAAATAACAAAAATGTGTAACATAATTCAGAACATTACTTTTTAATTTAAGAGAAAAGGGTAAGCAATACACGTTTTACCCAGAGCTAACTTGAATGCTTTGAAATGCAGAAAGAGAAAATGAAAAAGATGAACTTATCGTAATGTTAACTATGAATGAGCAGGTCCATCCTCACCAGCAAAAAGGACTAAGGCCTCGAGTGTTTAGTCAACTTGGCTTCCAAATGTTTCCAAGGCTACAAGACTGAGTTATTTTACCTACAACTGACAACAAACTTCCTCTCCAGATCTTTATGTTATGTTATGACAAGATATTTCAGAAACAACTGAAGCAAACATGTTCATTCCTTGCAGTCCCATGTTCACTGCAACTACAGACATGCATTTGGTGAACATCAAGGGGAGTTGAGGTGAAACCAAATGTAAAGGTTCAGAACCACTAATTGCAGGTTCCCACCCAGAAGCTTAGAAATCGCTCAGTCTGCCTGGCTATATTTAAATGAAGGTATGCATCCTCAATACCCAAAACTACATCCAATCCCCAATAGTTCTGTTAAACTGAGTAAAGAATTAAGGACCTTTGTGTGTTTTTGTGAAGTAAGCAGAACCCGGCATAAAACCTGGATCCTTTCTGATAAGGTAGGACCTCTTGGATGAGCTACTTTTATATGAAGCTTAAAACCTCTTTTCTTGTTGCACTCTTTCAACATGTCTGCCAAGTGGAGAGAGAGAGACAGAGAGAGGAACTGTGGTGGGATGTCAAAGGGAATTGTATACTGTCTGGATATTATTGTAAAGATCCAATTATTTTGTATGATGGTCAAACACAAATCCATTTGGAGGGCAGACAACCTATCTCTGCCTCAAGAGTGGGACATTCTGACTGTTTCAGGGAACAGATTACTGGTCCCCCACAAACTGCTGACTGGTACCTCCTAGGAGTTGTAAACATGCTGGAAGTCACATAGGGCACATCACATTCTCCCATATTCTCTCTTGTTTTGCTTCTGCTGACCAAGATGAACCCAAATAAACATGGACTTTGCTGCATTTTCAGAATGTGCATTAGATAGTTTGAAATATAATACCAACAGCTGTGATGGTCTCACTCTCCATTTCCATTCTTCCCAGGTGGTTTTTCACTTGCACTCTTTTTCCATATTTTCCATGTGACTTTCCACTGATGTGCTGAAAAGCCCAATACTGTCTAAACTGATATTTGTAAAGGTCATTTTGGTATCCTCAATTAAGTCTGTAATATGCAAAAAGGGATGATGGCACTCACTGCTCTAAGTGCAACATCTCCAAAACTGTACAATACATGTATGGTGAGGTTAGCAAACTTCAGGTCTCCAGCAGTTAAACTTTAACGTGTCCACCTCAACTCATCAGCCAGCTTTAAATGCAATAAAACCATATCAGATAGTCTACCACCCTCAAAAACAGCCACAGAGAAAACATTTCACTTCTAAAACCTGTCCACAGCCACATTTTGCTCAGCAAGTACGAATTGTTTTAAATGCTGTCATAGCAACAGTGGGAACTGGTCTGGAAGCCTCTGTCCAGAAGGTGGAATCTTTGGGAGGATGGATGACTTCTGTCTGATCCCCTCAGGACATGAACCACAGCATAAAGCCATTCACATGCTTTATTAATAAGTCACACTATTTTGTCAAATGCAGCAACTGGCCAGGAAGAAGGCTGGGGGAACGGGACCTCTTGTAATTATGTGGGATGTGCAGGCCATTCACTTCTATGCTGCATCACCTCTAGTACCTCCATAAATTTGGGGTCATGGTGGGGGGGTCAGCAATCAACACCCTTGCCATTGTCAATATACAGGATGAGAAAATCCTGAAGAAAATAGTGTGCTTCTTCTTGCACATTTGAACCACATATATATGATAAATCCTGTAAGGGATATTGCAACCTTTCTGTCTTATTCTAAGAGGGAATGGGCAACCAAACTGCCAATCAAAGATGTATCTCATCCCAAATGATGGATTTTTATTGTAAAATGAGCCTACTTCACTGAATGGAAAATAAAGTAATGTTAGATATGGTTAAGGAATATATATGACTAAAGATATAGATCAGGTTTCCTTGCCCCCTTTTGGTTATTTTTTTTAAGTTCTTTTCCTTATTGCCAAAATGACCTATTGATTATTTTTTTAATCACTGTCATTGGGACCATCAAGCTCTCCTTTATGTCTTGCATAGTCCATTCGTGCTGTCCCAGGGCTGACAGCACCCTGGGGGAGCCAAAAAGAGAAGTTCCTCATCCAAGGCTAATGCTTTTGTGATTTTTGCATCCTAACAGTACAAAGAGTTCCCCTAAGATGGGCCCGTCCAAAACAAAAGCTGGTATCAAAATCTTAAATACAAAGAAGTATATAAATGCATCCTTCAGCAAGCATGACTCTCCCTGTAACTATCACACTGAAAACAAACCCCTGAAAATTGATTGTGTAATTACAGATCTGGGAACCTAAATCAACAATTAATTTTCCTTTGAACTACATATCCACTGTTGTTAAAGTCCTTTCTCATTTCACTGCATATATCAAAGGTACTGCCATCCAGATCTAGAGACATAACTGTTCCACTGTACTTGCACTCATTAGGCTAGTCATTGAGTATAATGTTCCTTTTTGGTATACCTGTCCAAACACTACTGGAATGACCATAACTCAAACTCACTAAAAAAATGGCTTAAATCATAAAACCCACATAGACTGTCTCAAAGCCTTGTCCTTCTTCTCAGTATCATACAGTCTACTGAGAGGCAACCTGTGCCTCATGAAACAGAGCTTCAACAGACCCTATTCTGACAGGCATACTATACATTTGCATCCCAATGATGTCATAAATACTGGCTCAAGGGATCACAATCTCCTTTGCAAAATAAACAGAACATATTGGTGGGATACGTTTGTATTAACGCAGAATACTGGTTCTATGGAACTGTCTTCCATTCAAAATAAAGCAAGTACTTCTCTTACTCTATTCAAATGTAATTTGTAAGAATGGATGGGAAAATGCAATTTCACCACTGTTAAGCATCTCTATCCTTCATGGATAGTGGAATCATGAAATTGTCCCAACATATCCTTGTTTAGACCATCCCTGGGTTATATGTATGCAAAATATTACAGCTAAAAACTACAATGGGAATGTAAGACTGGGCTTCTTATGATCCTCATAGATCAAAAGCCTAGTAGGTAGATATGAACCTATGAACTGCACTATGTTTGTCATACAATTTACTGATACAGTTATCATCTGTGGGATGACTCCAAGAGCATGACAATAGGGGGCTGACTGCAAAAGGTGAATCAATAAATCATACTAAGATGGCTGAGGCAAAACTTTCCCTGGCTCTAAATGTCACTAACAGATTGTAATGTTTGGAGTTGCTGTGGACAAATGATCACTTAGTAGCTTCCATAATGGATTTGAGCAAAAGCCTTTTTCTTCTGTCATGGGTACTCTTTCTATGCCCTGTAATCTAGCAGCAACCTAAGCAGTGGGGTACCAAAGATACATGATTTGTTTGCATGGATGGTACGCTCCTGCACTCTGGGAGGCTTAGAAACTGCAGTCTGTAACACAAATACAGAATCATTAAGATTCAATGGTGCACAGTAATGTCCTTACAACTTTATGCAAAAAAGAACAGCTGTCCTGATCTGGAGGAGGAAGAGAGTTTATGCTGGATTTTGGAGTGCGAGGAAGAGGCAGTCAGGCAGAGTTATAGCTATTCCTTATGGGTGTCATGGTCCTGGTGGTGTTTGAATTTCTCCTTGGTTTTGCTTGCTATTGTTTTTTAAACTCGCCCTTTTTCCCTTCCTCTCCAGCTTGGGATACAAAGGCCAAGATTTGATGCAGTAGTAGTTCCTGCTGAACTTCACCGTCTGGGATTTAAAAAGCTGCATGACTGATTGCATAGTTTATCAAAACACAGCAAACAAATCAGGAAATAAGAACCCAAATCCAGCATGCTAGTATCCTCTCAAGTCACACACAACTGTTTAAATCCACTCGAAGAACGTAGTCGAGTAATGAGAATTATTAATAAAGTAGTTTTTTACATTGCCGTTTTGAAGGTTCTCATTACTCGACTACGTTCTTTGAGTGGATTTAAACAGTTGTGTGTGACTTGAGAGGATACTAGCACGCTGGATTTGGGTTCTTATTTCCTGATTGCATAATTTGGCCATTCTCCTCCAGTTTCTTAATGACACCTTGAGCAAGGGGTCAGAGGAGGAAGACCTTACCTAAAGAGGCACTGAGAAGCTCTGTCTTCATGTGGTCCTGGGAGGGCTGAGTCCTCAGCCAGGCATGTCTACAAATCACTGAAACTAGCTGCTGCACTGCATGGTGCAGCTACAGCATCACATCCACACTTCTTGGAGTGCTTGATAACCTGTGCTGAAAATTCAAACAGCTCAAGTATCTTCTGCTTCTGGTCCTTATTCAAGATCTTATCTGCCTTAGTCTTATCTTCTCCAGCAGGGTTTGATAGCAGGTAAGCATCTATGTCTGGCAGTATAAAGCTCTGAAAGCCAAAGAACCAGAAGTGCAAACTTTTCCCCAACTCTGTTAAGTAATCTACATTCTCCGTTATTGGGAATAGGGTACATGGATGGAGCCATAGAGGGCACCTTGCTGGAGGACCAGGGACATTACTTCTGGATAAACTAATACGAATTAATGTGGATCCTTGATAATATAAAAAAGGTCAGCTTCTCAGCAGCTGTCTCACTGATGTTTTGATAGACACATCTTCCACAACATCCATGACTGGAGGAAGAAGTACCTTGGCTCAAGCAGGCCCAAGAAAACTCTGCATTTGAGATGGGCTTCAGAATACTCCTCTAACTCCCAGTGTAATTTCAACATCTCAGCAATACAGGGGATAAGGTGCACGCAGTGTTAAATTCATGGGCAAGCACAGAAAGGAAATGGCACATATATGATAGATCATGTGCCTCAGAGCCTGGATATCTGAATCCTCCCAAGGAGTTTCCACAGTTCTTTTCTTAGAAGGAAACCTTGACACATCAGGTGCTTCCAAGGGTGGGTGGTTGCTTGGATTTAAGAAAGGACATGCGTTACTTAGTCAACAATTAAGAAAATCAATTAGGCTGAGACTTCACTTGAACTAAGCTATGGCAAGCTACAGGGCACCAGTATAATCTTTGGCAATTTAGGCCTCACTGACTTGGGATGAGCTGCCCTGGAGGACTCAGAATACAGGTAGGTGACAAAGACCTCCACTAAGTCCCCCATAAATCTCTACACAAACCAAGACTGAGAAGACTCTGCTCTCACCCTCAGAAATAACAACAAAAGCATCTGGCACTGAAGTTCCTGGCACGCCTTCCTTCCCCCATATTATTTCCCTGATACTTTTTTTTACATTTTACCATTCCCTTTCAACTAATCACGGCTAATTTTTTAAATTTCATAATCTCTATATTTCACATCTTTCTCATTCCCTCCTTCCTCCTCCTCTACCTTTTGAGATTCCACACATCTTTCTCTGTTTACTGCTTGCAAAGGATCTTAGTTTTCTCTGAATCTACCTCCTCTCAAACATCCTTCCTTTTGTTTACATAAGCATCTCATATTAATATAGCATTTAACTAACTTGTATCCCATTTATAGGTTCATAGGCATTTACTATGCTAATGACCACAAGGGCCTTTTTAAGTTTAACCATGCATCCCAAATCTCTAATAAGTTCCGATACTCTAGGCAAGTGTAAGCAGGACCTTGAGAGATGGAACATTTACAAGCAGGGGCCTGTGAAATAAACCATTTATAGGCTGCCTGTGTCCATTAGAGACATAAGTGCCAAACCAGGGGTGAAGTTCCTGTTCCCCATCCAATTGTCCAGGTTACACCTGAATTGAACTAGGGGAACTGCTTCACATGGGTAGGGAGCCTGTTCCGGAAAAGGGGGGTAGTCTCTGGGATATATACACGTCTCTCCAATAGGTATTATTTATATCACAGGCAAGGTTTAAAACTTTAGTAATTATGGTGCTGTTTGTTCTGTGGATATGCAGGAGGTCCATCAAAGTGGGGTCTGACAATGCTTGTATGCCAGGCATAGATCTCCCCCTCAACAGCCTGTAGGAGATAGAATACAGGGATAGGTTCTTGATGTTGTCTGCATAGAACATGTTACTTATGCCCTGTATTCTTTTGGTGAGGAATCTATGTGGCCGTTGCAGTTGTTGGATGTGCCTGGTTAGGTACATACTAAAAGGAGTGTTGTACTCATTGAATGGTCTGATGAAAGCTAAATACAGTGGAGCAATGCCTTCTTTGGACCTAGATATCATAATTTTGCTTATAAGTTGCACAACATAAAATTATTTCTTCACTACTGTAGTCACATGATGGTCAAAGGTTAGATTACTATGTGTAACCCCAAGTCCCTGACTACGGGGTCAACTCTTAGGGGCGTGATGTCAATATAATAGTTCCCAGGGTGGAGGACTTCCTAAATTATACTATTATGCATTTTTTTTTTATTTTTTATTTGCATTTCTGCCAATTTGTTTTAGTCCATGGTTGGTCGGATATTCAATGATAGCGCCTAATTTGTAATCATCTGCAAATTTAGTCAGAGGCCATTCACATTGGCCTTCACTTCAGAGAAGTAAATGTCAAAAGAAGTGGTCCCAAAATGTATCCCTGAGGGACTCCACTTGTGACTGGCCTCTTTGTAGAGGTGAACTCCCCAATTCTAACTTTTTGGTTTCTGTCTGTGAGCCAGCTAGCTATCCACCGGGTGACATAAGGGTGTGTACCTAAACCTTTGAGCTTGTAAACAATACCTGTGTGGGGTATTGTGTCAAACGCCTTGACCAGGTTAAAGTAGGCTGTGTCTAGCAGTTTGCCCTCATCCATTGCTTTGACGATCTTCTCAAAGTCCACTAGGTTGCGTAGACATGACATGCCCTTGACAAAACCAAACTGGGTTGGGTTCTTATGTCATTACTGATCATTTTCATGATAATTTTTTTTGCTGGCTTTACAGATAAGACTAATGAGATTTATAGGTCTACAGTTTTCAGGGTCTGCAGATGGTCCACCATTGTGCAGAGCGATGACTGTTGCTGTTCTCCGTTCATGAGGCAGGAAGTCTGCTTGAAGGCTGCAGTTATCTATCTTTTGCATACTTTAGCTATTTCTTATTTTCTTACTCAATAATGCTCTACAGCAGTACCACCAATATTTATCTTAGTTAAAACTGCTACTTCAAACTATAAACTATTTTATTAAGAATAATATGAGTCTTCCTTGATCTGTATAGTAATATATGTTTACTAAATTGTAGTTTGACTGCAATTTGATTGCATTTCTCATGTACTTGGATTTTCAGTGTACTATGATTGTATTTTTGTTCTTTTCTGCACCTTTTCTCCTAGGTCCTCAGCTGAAAAAAGGTACTCTAGTCATAGTAGGATTTTCCTGGTAAACAAATGCCAAAAATAAATAAATTTGGCAGGTGGGTCAGTGTCTTCAGTTTGGCAGGACAGTGTACAGCTGAAAGCAGGATATCCTGCAGAGCAGATGTTATCAGACGCTTCAATAAAAACAGACTCTGAAGACGGGCTGCAAAATCTTCTCATCATGTTCAGAACCCCTAGATGGAAGGAAACTGATGGCATATGCTGCTCTGTCCTTAGTTTCCCAATGTTTCTTCTCATGACACTTACTGAAGTGCTTTTGTTTCAGAAGATGTCTCCCACAGACCTTGGGCAATGCAAAAGCAGTGTAGTAGTAGACTTATGTCATATTTTGAATCACAAACTCCTGGAAAGATTTTGATCTTCTCCTATTTGACCCAGGGATGAAGTTGGAACAAAGGGGATAGGCATCCACGTTATTCTCTAAGACGAGGCAAAAAAGAGAGAGCAGGAATAATAAGTTTTAGTTTACTATAATTTCCTTGAACCAATTTGGTTCGAGTGTTCAGATGTCCGAAGAAGATTGGAAATCACAACACAGAACACAAGAAATGTACAATGCATCATTTGACATCTCAGAAATGTCGACTTTACCGAAAATGCTGCACTTCCGGTCAACAATAACAAAACACTTTTGCAATGGGGCAAGCCCCCCTGCACCCCCCACACCCCCTACTTGTATATACAAACTCAGAGATCGCACTACAGTGAGGGAAAGGGTACATTTCTGACCCTCACTATAGTGCGATCTACATTCAGAATTCTGAAATTCACAACAGCGAATGCACATTAGCATTCACTGTTGTGCATTCCAACATTTTTTTTTTTGTTTTTTCAGCATGTCGATTTGGGCGATCGGACATACAGAATCTGAACAAAGTCCAATCACCCTTTCGATAGTAAACCATCATTTTTGTGGGAAATATTTTCCTGCAGTCCACATAATTAACTTTTACAAAAGCTTCAGTCTCATTATCAGTATTACACATTAGTAAACAATAAGAAAAAATAAGTATATGCAAAAACAAAAAAAAAAAAAAAAATCTCCTTTGGGGTACTTATCTTTCTTTTGGAAGCAGGCTAGCTGACTGACAACACTGAAGTCATGCCACCATAATGAACTGCATGGCTAGAAAGCTCTGAATATGGCAATGGCCAAAGTCCCTCCTACATTACAGATAACCTTACGTGACAAGAAAAGGAAGTAAGATGAAATCTTTTGGATGAGGGTACACCTCTGGAAGTCAGATGGGCCATCGGGCTACCCTCAGGCAGAATATCTCACTTAAGATGACTGCAACAGTGAACATTATGATGAACTTAAGCTGAAGGCCAGCAGCATCAGTGTAAAAACTATTGACACCAGCTAGTTAACATTCAAAGCACCGACCTCAAAGGCTGCAGACTAGGGATCAAGACTGCAGCTGACGTCAACACATCTATTAGCATCAATACTGGCACCTGGAAGATAAAAATCCACCTTCACTGAGGCTGGCTCCAGAAAGAGGGGTGAATAAATTGCTGTTGTGTCAGTCCCTACTAGTATGACTTCAGCCTCAAAAGGCCAGGCATCTAAGTTTGATTTCCAAAGTTCAGCAGCCCTCTCCTCCAAGCAATGCAGATGTGCATCCACTGGAGGCATCAAGGTGTTACAAGCACAGGACCAATATCCACCCATGCTATTTTGGAAATGTCTTCCTCATAAGTCCTGTACCATGAAAGCTAAGGAGCAAGGCCAAGGAGTTTGGCAGTTAATGCATAGGATTAAGGCTATGAGTGGTTAACTAACTGCTTCTTGTGGTACAGAGTTTGACCCTTAAGCCTTCATTTGCCTACTGTGTCTTTAGCAAGTCACTCAACCAGAAAGTGCTTTGGGACAACTGGGAAATTGGTCTAGGCTTCTCAACAGTCTCATGGACTGTATGCCTAATAACTAGCAATGAACCTATAAATAACTCTTGGGGAGAAGCAGAGACAGGAAAGGCCCTCGAGTACTAAACTAATGCAAAAGGCCTAGATGCCAGTCAGCTCTCTAACAATGAAATAACCTGATCATCTACCTCTTTTCCTTCTACAATAACCTTGGGCAAGTCTGAGACTGATAATGACCGACTCACTGGATCTTGCTATCAATTGAATTCTTTCTTTACTGAAACCAGGGCTGGAATCAGTTTCCAGAGAGTCTGACATATAATTCCAAACATCTCAAATCCACTGGCTTTCTCATGTAATTTTTACATAAAACGTAAATGGGTATTGAATGACACAATCTACAGTCCTTAAGTACTACCTTGCTGTAACTGCATAGCAGCTTAACAGGACTGATGTTAGACTATATTTCCAGGTGTTTCTTTTTGTCAGGAATATTTTCTCTATAACCTCTCCAAGAAGACCAACAAGATGAGCTAGTTGCAGAGATGATTTTCTTTTCTGATGTCCAGTGAGATATCCATTGACTAGAGCAAAGTTATAACTATGCTGAGATGATGGCTCAACAATTCTTTAATCTGACTTGCTTATCAGACAATCACCTAGATAAAAAAAGATCGTAATATACTGTTTCATGAGGTAAGCAAAGCCTGGAGTTAAACACCTGATAAAAACTTTGGTGGTTATGAACAGATGAAACTAGGAGTGAGAGAGTTTAAATTTCAAATAGTTACTAAATGCAGCATTTAATGGACTATGGAGATAGGTATCCTCCATATTTGGGTTGTTATAAAGGAATCCTTCTCTTTGAAAGATAAAACAGTCTTCAGAGTTACCAAACTGAATATCTTTGTTAAAGATAAACTGAATTACAGTTAACGTGTCTAATCAAAAGTTATGTACTCTCCATAATGATGCATCTATATTCTTTTTGTCCTTCCTCAACTGTTGGAGCATGTTGAAAAAGGGTCTCGGATCCAATCTGAGAGCTGGCTTTGGACACTTCAAAAGACACTAGCTCCATAGCTCAAGCTCCTCCCATTACCCTTGGATAACTGGAGTTCATTCAGGAAGGCAGGCAGGAATCACTCCTCGAAACATACAAGGAGCCCAAATGTAAATCTTCCAAAGCAGTAAGGGGGCTGGAGGACAGGAGGCTAAGGAAGGATGAAATCCATCCCATTATATATACAGATCTACTTCAGATGCAGGAAACCCCATATAATCGAATTTCAAATTGCCAAGACGACTTGCATGAAACTTCATAAGAACGAAAGTTTAAAACAATGAATGTCAGAAAACTGTAAATTGCTGCCAGAGCTTTAAAAGCAATATAGGTTCATAGGTAGGTACTAGGCTATCGGCCCTAGGGCCCATACAAGCCTAGCCAAAAAATGTACCCTGGCTTTTGCCACCCAAGAAAATTATATAAACATTTAACACACACCACACCCACCTCCCACACTCCAGAACCATAACTTATTGTCACTAAAGTTTTTGTGGGGGGGGTTATGCCCCCTGCACCCCCCACATGCCCTGCAAATTAAATATTCCAGCTCAGAGATCATATTGAAAAAAAAGATAAACACCTATGGCATGCCTACATCTGCGCGAGAACTGCCCGGTAGGCCGTTCTTTTTCAAAGTGGTGCAACGTATGGACTGCAACTCATTTTTGTTTTTTCTACATTCGTTGTTTTAAACTTTTGTTCTTATGAAGTTTCGTGCAAGTCGTCTTGGCAATTTGAAATTTGATTACATGGGTTTTCGTGCATATGAAGTAGACCCATATACATATAAATATGAACATATATATATATATATATATATAAAATATGGTTTCGACTTCATATACTCGAAATGCTGAAATCCCAAATTTCAGCATTTTGAGTGCATGAAGTCAAAACCAACACAACACCGAAACCCCAGAAAGCCAAAATCACAAACTCGAACACACACACTACACCACACATAAACCACTACACCTACACCACAAAAAACAAAAACACAACAAAACACCACACATATACACATACCTACACTAAACAGAAGCAGAGGGGCAAGCCCCCTGCACCTCCACACCCCCCACACCACTTGCATATACTAGCTTCAAGATCGCACAATCGCACAAACACAGGAAAAAAAAAAAAAACTGAAACACATTCTACAGTCCCTTACACACACACACACACACACACACACACACACACACACACACACACACACACCTACACATGTTACAGAAACGCTCACATACACTCACTCACCTGAAAGTCCGAACACAAACATCCCAAACACTTCCCATAATGTAGCGTCACTGCATAAGCGTGGATTTGACATACTTGCATTTGAGCTTATGCACTTTCGCTATTCTGAAGTTTCGGCTTCATGCACTCGAAATGCTGAAATTCGGGAATTTGAGTATATGAAGTGAAACCATATATATATATATATATATATATATATATATATATATATATATATATATATATATATCAAGTGAGAGCGATATAGATATATAGATAGATACACACACATTTGTGTATATATATATATATATATATATATATATCTATAGGGGGGAAAAATAACCAATATCTATACAAAAAGATCACCCAAGTTACAGGTGACCATGTCTAAATGCTGAAACGGACAATGAGATAGGAGGTAATCCAGGCTAAGGGGAGGAGCTTGAGCTAAGGAAAGAAAGTCTACTGAAGTGGCTGAAACCAGATCTGAGACCCTTACATCCTGCATGCTTCTTGTCATTTGGCAACCAGTGTGTTGCCTTCTTTTGTAGAAATCACTACACTGATGCCAATGCATATTATATATCCTGAGATAATATGTGGGATTGAGGTGTAACACTGAAGCTGCTGAAACTCTACAAAATGAGTTATTTTCACATGGCCTGTAGGACCCATCTGTCTGAAGTGACAACTTGCCAAGGTGTCACATGGATTTATTTGAAAACTGCCCCAGGGGTATAAAGGAAAGAGGCTGAAGAGAAACCAGACAGAAATCTACCAGATGATTTTTGCTGACTACTACCTTTTCTGGTTAAACTTGTGGTAGCAGTGCTGAAAGGTGATAGTTTGTCTCTGGAATACTCTTGAGAAGAGGTCTGACTGAAAAAATGGCATTTTATTACTACTTAGAAGTTTCTTGGAAATGATGATGATGTGACTGTACATAGTATCTGCTTTGCAGCAGTTCCAGTTTTCCCTTTCTTCTGTACATACTTCAAAATATCACAAAAGTGGGTAGCGATATGAGATCTGCTGGCACTGGAGAAAGAAGCAACTGTGACTTTACATGTTTTCAATACTTAACCAGATGTGTCTTACAGAAGACGTCCTACAGTAAACTTCACCAGCACAATAAGCACATTTGAGACCAACACTGAATAAATGGTGAGTAAACACAAATGTTATGATACACTGAAAAAGGTTACGTTATATTTCCTCAACAGGGAATTAGATTAGAATAAATCGCTTTGAACAGATGAGCAAAATTGCCAACCATGTGCAAAAAAGTCCATGAAGCTAATGACAAGCTAAGCTTTCATCTACCTTGTACTGCAGCAGCAACAGAGACACCAACGGAGAATGACTAAATGTTTTGGAACAAATATTCCAGAACTTGTAGAGAGTCAGCCTCTGATTTTCCTTTCACTAGTCAGAACAAAAAAAATACTTATATTTACCTGCAGAGTTGATCCTTGATAAAACTGACAATACAAACCAAATAACCACCTCCATAAATAAATACTTTGCTGAAGAGATATGCTCAAGGGCATTAATTATAACCAAGTACATGAATACCTGCTAAAACATTAAAGGATTTAAATGGTGATAAGTGTCCCTCTAAAAATTACAAAAGATGTAATATTACATTATGTTGCTAGCAAAATCATGGAAATGTGACTTCTGAACTTATAACAAAATGAAGCAGTGCAACATGACTGCAAAATATGGATTCATGAAGTGATATTTATGACATGATTAATCAGGAAAATGCATTGAGAAAGATCTTTACATCATTACAAAAAAAAAAAAACGAATGCCACTAATGACTTTCATCTAGATGCCACTAGTGCATTAAACTGTGATATTCTAATGTAATAAACCGCAATACTCTAATAATTTTTAATCAAGTTAAGGATACCCCCTTCCTACATGGAATATGCAAGACAGAAAGAATGGATATCAACATTACGTACTCAAAGGAAAGCACCATTACAGTTTACTTTTCAAGGGGAGAAAACCAATCACTTAATGGGTACGCTGATTATTATACATATAATCTGCTTAGAAAAATAAAGTCTTCATATCAAAATAAGCAGATGATATGGAGGTAGAAGCAACAATGAATAAATCACTGATTTGCAATTACTTAACCATATCCACGGACCTTCAAGATGACAAAGTCTTCAAGTGTGGAACTACAAATAGCAAGCTAACTTTCCAATCCACTTTCATAAAATCTAGAGATATTGTCAGTGCTCCTATACCACTACCATTTATTTTTTAAGACAGGACCTAAGAAGTGAGTGCAATGTATGGGACAGCTTCATAGTGTCTGTAGGTCAAGATCTATCCTAGAACTAAAAGCAGGAAGCAACATTATCTGCCAAGTTCAGCGGCAAGCTTCACTAAACCAGGAAATGACAAAGGGAGTCACAGGGTAAAAACAAGTCAACAACTCTGTAATAATTTGCAACTGAATTTTAATGTTGAATATGCATATATAGGTGGATCATAAAGTATGTAAATAAATAACCACGATCATGCCCAGCAGATTCAGTGGGCTAAAGATCTAGACCATAAAGATCTACAGCCTCAATGTAAGAAGCAGTATCACTAGCAGCCAACAGAACACCAACAAAATAAATTATATGAACAGGAATAAGGCACTCTAGTTGATGGAAACTTCAAAAATACTGGACCCGATCAAGGGCAGCACCTTCAAAATATCTAAGGAAATAGAACTCTATGAGAAGAGTGCAATCTGTCAGTCACCTTAGCAGATTTTTGCACTGGGTCGAGACAAATTTGCAGCAGAAAGAGAAATTCTGTGAAGAGGCGAACCAACAGCAGCTAAAATGAGAACAAGCTGCATTGTACATTTAGCCTTCTTGAACAGCAGAACATGAGCTTTCTCTATTCCTAATGACCCTGAAATGCCATTAGGTGTGTATTTCATCTAATTAACTCAACCAACAGCCCTGTTGCAAGACATCAAGTGAGGAGAACATTGGAACTTGTAGAATCCTACATAAGGGATACATTTATTTAAATTCATAATCAGCCTGCACTTACAGTTCTTCTTGGAGACCTGGAAGAAACCAAAGGAGATCCCATGTCATCAACTACTTCTGGACCACCTCAGCTTCAGTAGCAAGAAGGTGGGCCTTTTCCAGCAGTTCTAGAAAGATAACTCAATATTTCTCAACAAAGGACTGACTAAAATAGGTAACATTAATTAATCTAGGGGTTATCCAGTCCTCAAGCTGTCTCACAATAGCTGGTTATTAATCATGATTTTCAAATGACAATATAAAAACGGCAAAACATTTTTTCTATCTTTTTCAGATATGGCATGAGATAAACAATCACTGTCAGAGTTGTGGTGCAAGTTGGGCATATTAAGCCATCTGCTAAGAGGAATTAATGGACTTTGATAATTGGATGGGAAACAAGAAATTAATCCATGGCCTAGCACCTATGTCTCTGAAACTGGCAACCTGTAAATGTTTCATTTCCCAGGCCACTGCTTGTAAATGTTTCATCTCCCAAAACCATCCTTACACTTATCAAGGGTACCAGAACTTGTCAGAGATTTGGGATGCATGGATAGGCTTAAAAAGGCCCTTGTGGTCATTAGCCTAGTAAACACCTATGAACCTATGACTGACACAGAGTTTGATCTGAGGACAAAGTGTATGAGTGGTCTTGCACTAAACAACCTTCTTGTTGATATTGCCCACTGTCAAAACTCTTAGTAGTATCATAAAAAATCTTAACTATTTGTTTATTTATGGTCACAGTATTTTTTAACAGATGTAAGGATGTCCAACAGTACATGCAATGGCTGACATTCTTTATTGATTTAAGCCACCATAACAACAACTTCTTAATACAGGATTGAGCAGGAAAATTTGGTCTCCAAAGGCTGGAGTTGCTGATTCCATGGGTTTTGCAGGCATCACTGCAGTTTTCTCATTTGTGATGGCACCAAGAGGATTGCTGTGGCCATGTGAACCAGTGAACAAAAGACGTACCTGCCAGTGTCCACTGGGGCTTTGCTGTCATGCCTTTGAAAAGTTCTGCTAGGGTTGTCACTTTTTCCACAGGCAAGAAAGCCCGAGGGCAATTACAAAGAGGATGTAGCTGGGATGTACAGTGAGACTTTTGGACGTTCAGTCAGGCACTAGAAAATGTACTGAAAAGCCACCATATCTCATGCAGAAACTGAGCTTGCAGCATGGAGTCATCCATGTAAGGGAAACAGTGAGTGACCTTGCATCTGAAGTATGCTATCACTGCTATCTGGTGAATACCCATGGAGCAGCAGCTAAAATGGAAATGGAATCTGCTTTCTATATCTTTGAAGACTGGAATACAGAGGCAGGCATTCTTCATATTCAGAGTAAACAAGGATGACTGGGGACTTAGTAAGGGAAGCAGTGCCTGTAGTGACAACATTTGAACTTTAGTACTCTTAGGAACTTGTTTAGCCTTGAGAGGTTTAAAATAGATTGCCAGTGTCCATCCCTTATGGGAACCAGGAACAGCCTGGAATAGAAGCCATCTACTCTTATCCTGAAGAACTCTCTTCTATTGTACCATGGAGATAATATTTTTCCAAAACAGGTTTTATGATGTCCTCTTCATCTGTTTGCTCTTTAGGAGCTACCTTTTTTTTACTGTTTTGAAAGGGACTGTTGCTTTTACGACATGGAGATAATGCTTAATTTCACTTATCTGAAGATATTTCTAGTCACTGACTGAGGCAAGATGACAGTTTGCCTCCTACCATGGGGCAAGGGTTTATGACGGGATTGGGCTGAAATGGTTTTCTTGAGGCTGGGGAAGGCAGAGAACTATGGTAGTCACCATTTAGTCCCCAGGGGTTTTAAAGGGCCTTTCTGACCCCATTCCCCCCTTTTTCCCCTTGCTGCCGCTTCCTTTTCTGAATGACCTTCCTACCCTTAGGCTATTTCCCTTGCCTTCAGCAGAACTGGCCCTGCTCAGATGAGTAATTCTGTTTGTACTTGGGTAAAGGAGATGTAATGTGTTTAACAGTCTCGACTGCCTTCCTCCTGTGCAACAGCTTTTTAAAGACATTATAGGAGGGGTCCAAAGGGCAGGCCTCAGTTCAAAGACACACCGAGTAACCACATACGCACCTCTGGACAAGGACTCAGTCCTCAGCCAAGATCATAAGTTCATGGGTGTTTACTAGGCTAACAACCACAAGGGCCTTTTTAAGCCTAGCCATGCACCCCAAATCTCTGCCAAGTTCTTGTACCCTTGATAAGTGTAAGCCGAAGCTTGGGAGATGAAATATTTACAAGCAGGGGCCTAGGAGATGAACCATTTTATCTATTATTTATTCATTATTCCCTCCATAGTTTTTACACACACACACACACACACACACACACATATATATATATATATATATATATATATATATATATATATATATATATATATATATATATACACACACACACACACATTATATTATATATTCAATTTTAAATATATTTTATATATTTTTATACATGTGTTTTTGTTGCCTGAATACATTAAAAATATGGCTTTTTCACACAACATAGGTTATTTGTGAAGCACTTTAGTTTCTTTCACAAAATTTGTCCTATTGGTACACTTGTACTATTACATATTTTTACATCCCTTTAGATATTTGTAACCATACACACGAGTGATCGGTGGATGAAATACAAGTGATTGATTTTACACAAACACACACACTATTGTTGGAATGTTGCTTTAAAATTCGAAGTTTCTTTTTCTTTGGTTTATTGAATAATTGAAAGAATAATGGCCAGCCAATGAAGTTTTATTGTTAAGATATAAAAGGAATGGAAAATGTGCTATTTGTGATTCTGATGAAGTCTCCGGAGGGAGATGAAAGTGCTTAATCCTATTTTTTTGTTGTTGATTTCCTAAGTTGTACTATTAAAGTTCTGTATATACTGAACTACATTTGAATGATTTATTGGTGGAATGAAAAAGTTGTAAGAGGGAAGACAGCCTTTATTGCACCGGAGCTGCACTTTGCTTTTGATTTGGTGTTTTGATCCTGTTTTGGTTATAAGTATTAACCAAACCAAAAGAAAGTACAGTTGTGTAAGTAAACTTACCACGACAGTAGATGTTTGAATGATCACTGCTGCAGTAGCCTTAGTTACACGTGTTGTACTCTGCTGCAATAGCCTTAGTTACACGTGTTGTACTCTGCTAAGTATATAACAACCTGTCAACTTCCAAAACCTTTTTAAACACCTTTTTTAAATTAACACTTAAGACACAGGCAAACAAACATTAATAGAAAAGAAAACAAACCATATTAACATTTTTTAAAATTACCTACACTGTACATCACATATGCTGTCTTTCTTTATAACTATCAGTCCAACATTGCACAAATTGCTTAATTCCTGCCTTCCCTTAAACCTCACCCCTCCTCCTACTGAACATTATTCTGCATGTATTTTTCCCCACAATTTCCATTTAATTCAATGTAGCTTGCTCCTTCCCTTTTCTAAATATCTCTCTTCCACTTTTATCTTTTACAATATTCAGTACTTCAAATACAGTTGGTTTAGACTTTGCTTTCCATTTTCTAGTAATAGCTTCTTGGCAGCCAACAGAATTAAACTCAATAAGGGTCTAGGGAATTCAGATGTTCAGTCCCTTAATCACAGTGATTTTTTTTGTTCAGTACTTCTATCAGTGTATTCTGTAGGGAATTTTTTAAATCTGCCAACTCATTACACTCTTAAAAACATATGTTTCCAGTTACTTCTTCCCTCCCATCACAACTCCATTTGTTATCTACCTGAGGAAAAATTACCTGGGATATAAAAATAGCTATGCAAACACTTCCAAGCAAAAATATTAAACCTTCTGGACTTGTACTTGGAAGTCATAAATATGTCCTTCTATGTTCTCTTGTAATTTGCTTTCCTAGCCTCTCTACCTAATTTTTTCTAAACTCAGCTGATGAATTCTTATGTTCTTCAATATTGTATATGCCCTACCAATGATCTCTTTTTAACAGCAGCTTCTGTTCCAGATTCAACTAAAAACTCTACCAGAAAAGGTCTTTTAATTACAGTTTTCCTTATTCCTTTCTCTTTGCCTATACTCTGATATCAATTTCTGGTAGGGAAGGAAATATCTAGCCCTTCATAGCTTTCATGCCAACTGAGACAAGGAGACTAAAGCCCTAAAACTGTTGGCTGCCTATCAGCATTTGGAATGTTGAAAACACAGAATTTAATTTAATCAAACTGAAATGTTCGAAATCTCAGAAAAGCAAACTGATGGAACATCGACTTCTTTCCCAGGGAAAAAAGTCGGTGGGTCAACATCTGAGTTTGCTTTTTCCTCCACTGTGGTGCGGTCTCGGAGTTGGTATATTTAAGTAAGGGGGTGTGGGGGGCAAAGCTACCCACTTCTATCAGTGTTTAAAGTATTGAAACTTTTTTTTTATTTTGCATGGAACACCGATTTCTTTCCCTGGGAAAGAAATCGATGTTCCGTCAGTTCACTCTTTTGAGATTTCGAACATTTCAGTTTGATTAAATTACATTCGGCATTTTCAGCATTCAATATGCTGATATAGACCCAAACTGTCAGTGCTAGGGAACTAAACATATATATATTCTTCAGGCAACAAAAAAAACACAAAAATAAGAGGGATGGAAGGAAGAAGCTGCTACTGCAGCAGTGATTATTTAAACATATACTGTTATGGTAAGTTTACTTGCATACCTGTAATCAAGTTAACCAATTCAAATTATGTTCATTATTTGATCACTGCTGCAGCCACATTAGCTATATGGGTAGTGAACCACTGCTTACACAAACTGGAAAGAGGATGGATGAGGGTCCAAGAGCCCCTGGAAATTGGTCCTAGCAACACCAACACTACAATTAAAAGAAAACTCCACCCCATAACTAAAAAACCTGCTTTTTTCACTCTTATATTTGTTTCCTGGTCTATTTTAACACATCAAAATCACTCTATTTGTGATTTTAGCCTGTTTTTCATAACATGGCTACCAATGGGGCTTGACGTATCAATGTGATCTTGTCCTCCCCTCAACCCTTTCTCTTTCCCATAATGCTTTGTATGACTCATGCCAGACATAAGGAAGTAACTGAATTCCCATACCATCGACATATAATGGGATTTGTGTGAGTCACTGTTATCTTTTTTACTTTCAGTATAAGGACTGCTTCTTTTCTGTCTCTAATCACCCTCATTTATGTTTAGCTCAGAGCTTGTTTTACACTATACTTAGTAGTTTATCCAGCTACAGCCAGAAACGTAGCAAAACTGTTGGCCTTAATAATCTTAATTTTATTACTAATAAAACTACATATATGGCATGAACCACAAATGAATGTTCCATATAAAGCTGGATTACATAAAATATTCACACTTTTTTAAAGTAACTGTCTTACATCATATAATAAAAATGAGCAATACTCTCTCAATAAGGAGCCTTAACTTTTTGAAAACAGTGTATACTCTGTTACAAAATACACAATTACTATTTTAATTATTTTACTGCAACCATTTGGTGATAGTCTGCTTTGATACAGATTGCCCTTTCTTATCTTCATAAGAAATCACTAACAGTTCAGTTTCTGAAACTTTTATTTCTGTCAATATAATATCCAAGTAGTCTGTGGACATCCAGAATATGAAGAATCCTTTCTTCCTTATTTTAAAGTTCTGGAAAAAAGACATCAAGATGGATAGCTTGCCTCAAACTAAACTTGGATCCACTTTAGGTAAAAAGGAAGAGTTTTTTAAGGAAACACCATCTTTGTGCAAAATAAAACAAAATAAGGTTGACTCACCATAATAGTTTGCAACTTAGGTGGTTATTTTGCAGAAGTCTAAACAATGAGAAAAATTGTATTCCACGTTAACAACCTCAAATCAGCCTGATGAACTGGTTCAAATGGAGCAAGAGATAATTTCTCTAAAACAAAGTTAAGATCCAAAAGAGGAGCCACCTGTCTTATAGGAGGCATTGTAATACACCTTTCAAAAACATAATGCCATGGTTTCAGCTCAAAGCTTTCCTCAGTAATACATTAAAGTAATTGCAAGAAGCCCTTATATAGCTGAAAAATGTAGATTCATGACATCATTTCCTGTAATTAATTAAGCATAAAAATGTTATAGTAGTAAAAGGTCACAAATAATACATTATTGAAATATCATCCATCTGTAAATGAGTTTACTGTCTAAATATCAATATGAAAACAGAAAAAATCAAAGAAAAGAAAATAGTGATTTATACAATAAGGATTAAATTACTTACTGCAAAATCATAACTTGTCATTTAACCCTGGGGGAAAAAGTCCCCCTAGTTTAATAATCCACCTTCTCTCCTTTGTGTTAAGAATATCGTGCCATCCTGATTTGAAAGAGCGATCTTAATCTTTAATGTATTACTGAGGAAAGCTTTGAGCTGAAACCGGTCTAATTACTTGCTTTTTGAAGTCAAATAAAACCTATTTGTCTGACTCTCCGAGGTGCTGGCATTTTTCTTGTTTGGGACTAACATACTCGCTTGCCTGGCACCAGCCTAACTTGCTAGCTACATCCTTACATTAAGATCTGGTTCCCCCTGTTTGTGTAATACATTACTGTGGTATTGTAATGGTATTGGGGGAGTAGGGCAGTGAATTCTATACACAGTCATTCAGACTTGTTAGACCATCCTTGCTTCTGGGGGGGGGGGGTTCTACCTTTTTTTTTTTGGAGCCCTCAAACAATTGCTTTTCAAAAATCTGCTTACCAGCAAGCTGTGTGTCTGTTTACTTTGCTTTTTTATAAAGTGTTGGAGATACAGCTCTAAATCTCCTTAACAAATATGGAGAAGGAATGATGTAAAATCTGAGAAACTCACTGAATCAGCTTCCCTCACTCAATATATTCCTAAGGAACTCTGCAGCAAATGGTCAAAAGACAACCTATTTATCTAAGGAATAATTCAATATTTCAGCTTTAACATCCTCAAGAAGGTTCTGTGTAAACTACCAAGCAAACCTCCTTATAGCAGTTTCAGTAGTAACAGCTCTGGAAGTGACATTAGGTGAATCATACACACACTTCAAAGAATGTTTAGCCACTTAAGACAGAAATAATATGACTACACAAAGATGATTTTTTCTCTGACGGAGGAAAATAAGCCATAATGCTTCTAATATTCTTAAGAGGCAAGCATAAACTTTAAAATGTGATTAATAATTATGTTGATAACTATAAATTCTAACCATTAATTATTGCAGAATTATACATTTTCCACAAATGTTTCATAAGCTTTCCCAACATTGTCAAAAATGTACAGAATGGTATCCATCAGATGTATAGCAGCAGCTGAATGTACTAAGGAAATCAATGCTGAGTCTAATCTGGGGTTAGAAAATAAAAACTGATAAAACTGAGGAACTTTATGCAATCTATCTGCTTTCTTAGGGGCAGCAAGCTGGCTCTAAGGCAAGTTACAAACTGTGATAAAAACACCCTCCAATGCTAAAAGAATGGGAGAAACTGGTATAGGTTCAGGAAATTCCAGCTGCAGTAAATCATAATATTTCTTTAAATACAGCAGAAGTTAATTATAAAACTACTAATTCATTCTGGATATGGTTTCATAAAAAGAAATTCCTTCCAAGGAACTATCAAGGAAACACTCTCCTCAGAATCCAAATCAGAATCAGAAATCTAAGGAGAGAAAACAGAAGTTATAGCCTGACAATTATTTTCCACTTCAAAGTCCTGAACATCCTCAGAAAGTCAAGAATTCCTTTTGCTCTTACCAGAAACACAAAAACTGGTAAGGTCAAGAGCCTGAACTATGCCCCAGGCTAAGCCCAATAAATGACTCCTGTTCAAAGTAACTGCGACAGAAAAAGATAAATGTCTAATTTTTTTTTCTTTTTGACAGAAATTTCTGAAGCAGGCCTAAAAAACCTCCCTAGGGACAGGCATCCCAGACTGGCTAAGCAAAGATGTACTCTTTGCACCTTTTTCCAAGACTGATTAACAGTGGTTCTCCCTTACCAATCAAGGTCACTCCAACAGCAACAGATTACATGTCTAACCCCCAGTCCATAGTGGCTATAGGGAGTACACAACACAGGGAGCCAAGGAAAAAGATGAATGGTCTGAGGAATCAAAAATGGCCAAACAAAACAAATTAGCTCCAAGACGCCATACTCCAATCAACTTTTTTTAAGTAAACAGCAAATGTACGTCCACAAATTGCTTCTCTAGGCTTCTGGTTACAGCTCTAGGCTTTAAGCTTGTAGATTCCTGTGTTTGGTTGTTGTACCAGAAATGACCACAGCACAATCACCCATCTGCAGCTGAGGCTATGTAGAAACATGCTGTAGCGGCAAAGACTGTTTGGATTTTTTTTTTTTTTTTTGTGGCTGGAAGAACTGAAGCTGATACGCTGTTCCATGGTGAAGCTGAAAAAGATGCCTGAACTCCACAAAAGCCTGGCAGCAGTAGTCGCTAAAACATGTAAGTATTAAAAAAGTTAATTTTTCCCCACTAAAACACAATGAAAAGCACTTTAAATATTTACTGCAGCCCCCAAAAGTAATTTAACACAACTTTTAGTCAGGAAAAATCAGTTTTAACTAAGTTTTACTAACTTTTTTATTCCTCAAAAGTAAAAAGTAATGTTCCTGGTAAACACATGGCTATTAGTCAAATGACAAGTCTATAAAACACATTTTCCTAACTTAAAAGTATTACTTTCACAGGAAAAATTAACTTTCAGTCATAAAATAAGTTGTGGAAGGGTTTTTACCCCAAAGGGAACTTATCTTACCAGAAATGGAGACTCATTAACCCACCATCGATCCTCAGAAGTCACAAGAAGAGTGCTGCTCTGCAGCAGGAAATCTCTGAAGGGCAAGGCACCCAAACCACTGTTTCTTCAGCTCTGCTCATGCTGGTTAATGGTTTTGGCACATGGAGGCTCTCTTAAACTTTGGAAGCTGGCCAGCTGTTACATTCTTAGCATAATACAACCCATATAGCTAATGCTACAGTAGCAGGGATCAAATGATGAACATCAGAAATTATCAGACATCAAGTAAACAGTCTCCACAAAAACCTAAAAAAGGTTCCCCCATGGGGTGACATATCCAATGGATACCTAACTCAGAGTTGTGGCCTAGCTCGATAAACTGATCAAACACCTTATACAGCATGCAATGTACACTGCAAGAAAGAACTGAAGATGGCCAGCTGTACATTAAACTTTATACCAACAGCACTGAGACAGCCATGCAAAAAAGGTGATTTGGGCTTAAATGCTTGGCTCTGAAGTATGGCTAGTCCAGACATCCACCTATGAAGCATTTCCTGAAGTAAAAGCTGCACACAATGAACGCCAAAAGGTCCTGAAACTGAAACATAGCAGAGTATAAACAGAGCTTATGAAAGCTCCGTCTATGTCAGTATCTTCAACCCTGAAAGATGAGCAAATAATCTTCAATCCTTGAAAACAAAATCTGACAAGTTAAGTCTGAGAGACTGGAATCACATCCATGATCGCATTCAACTGAGGACCTACAAACTTTCACTAGACTGACACAGTTTATTTCTGACCTGATTCCATTTTTGCCATCAGGAAGGTCTCATGCTTTGAATGGTATGAATGTCAGTATTGCAAGCAAATCTGACACTCATAGCAGCTAAGGACAATAAGCAGAGGTGCAACACACAACAGACAAAGCGGATGATGCCTTACTTTGGGATTTGATTATATCACCACCAGTCAAGATTGTACCTTTTGAGAACAGTGCTGGTAGCAGACACTTAGGTGACTTCAGAAAGGATATGCAGATTCTGCAAGCAGCAGGAAAAAACTATTTTGATTTGTTATCCAGCTGATTCAAGGAATCTTTTCATTCAAACCCATGCCACTGCATCAACAACATATTACACATTCATATAAAAGCACAGGAATTAAAAGCTAATAAACAGTATACTCATGTAGTAGTGAAAGCACTGATAGAAAGTTACAGAAACAAATATTGAGAGATAAGTTCTAACAATTAAGCAAATATAAAATCCATACAATAAAATCATTTACTTCTTTAACTAACCACTTTCTTTAAAACAATGATATTTTGAATGTTAGTAATCAGTGATTTCATTTCTACAAAAGTGATATTTCTGTAAACTGAGGAGAGCTAATCAATGCAATTTTGAAAATAAGCCATGTTGCCTAATTAACTGCAGCTGATACCATGTTGTGAAGTAATTTTATCAAAAGCCAGTTTGGTTAAATAAGGGCCATCTGTTTTGGGGTTTTAAAGGATGGTAAAATATATCTAAACTATGAGGCAGATGTCGAACTCTAAATAAAGTAGCCTGAAGGTAAGACAGGTACAGCAGAAGTGTTAGTTGTACTGTGACTGAAGTCAGTTTGCTTTTTTGTAAGGAAAGACAGTGATATTACCAGGTCTTGGACAAATAGATAAATCGAAATAGTTTATCACTGCTATGTAGGACATTCATATTGTGTGCCAAGATCATGCAGTAAAACTGTGACAGCATATCCAGATTTTGGAATTAGGTTTAGACTAAGAACTCCAGTGGTGAGCAGGATCCTTAAGCTAATAGAGGGAAAACTGGCATTTTTTTTTTTTTTTTTACTGATGTACAATGTACATAGATAGTCTGACTGGTTAAACGAACTTCAGAAGCCACCTTAAGTAAAGACAGTTCTGAAATACAAGTATGCAACACCTACAACTTACTGTTCTTTCAGATGCTCTATGAAGTTGATCCCCTTGTGCTGATTCAATGATTATGTTCATTCTTGCTTCATAACTCATTTCTTATTAGGTACTGTGCTAAGGGCAGTATCTTGTGTAGGAGCATGTCATGACATTACACAAGGTCTAAAGCACTCCAGTTTCTATGTCAGCCACTATTGAGCATAATTCTGCACATCAAGCCATACGAATGATGATTTACCATCAGTACTACTAAAAATTTATATACTTGACTGACTTACAAGAAACTTCAATATCCAATGCTGGATGGAGGGGCAGTCTAAGTAGAAAGTACAGGATCCATTAAGAAGGGTCCCCCTCATACATTAACTGATAATATTATAACAACACTCAGCTGAATCCTCAAAGTAAACTACCAGTGTGGGAAACACCAGAGGATAGATCAAGAACCAATGTTAAGAATGCAGAGTCTTAAAGTGGACATGTACCAAAGGAATTCCAGTTCCTGGACTTATGGTCAAAACAATAAAGTAGGACAAAGGGTGAACTGAAGACCATGTGCTTACAGTGCACAAGTCTACAATGGAAAACATTCTTGAAACAAGCAGGAGAAAAAGTTATACCTCTAGTGGAATGGTCTTTTATGTATTCTTTTCCAAAAATCAGTAGCCACCTTATGACAAAAGACAATACAGCTGGGAAGCAACTTGGAAAAAGTTTAACAAAAGCAAGGCTTACTTTCTACAGCAAGAACAATAACTGGCTGGCATTTCTGGACTCGTGCATTCCTTCATGAAAAACCTGACAATGCATATCCATGGTGAGAAGTGCTCTTTTTTTCTGTGCTTTTTGCCAACAACTTAGAAATGTCTTGATTAAAGCTGATTAAGTATTATAAATTCATATTATACATTTATATGCAAAAAAATACACCTAAATAATCTTGAACTTAAAAGCAAATTTAGATTAATGCTAAGGTGCACCAAAGTCCTTGTGAAAAAAAGAGATAAAATGTACAATACAGAATAGCCTGCAGCGCTGAAGTCCTGCAGGCAGAGGTGATGGCACCCCAAAAAAAAATGTTTTTCAAGAACAGAGGCTCAATTCTGTTGAACCTGTTGGTTTAAATGGGGGCTCCCCAAGCCTGTCAGTTATGAAGCTCACATCCCATGGATGACAGGAAGAGATGTTTTTTCTTCAAACAGAGAAACAGATGTGGCACTCCAGAAATAACTGTTTAGCTATCCAGTGCTGGGCAACAAGCCTGTCCTCCATAAGTTCACAAAAGGCAGAAAAAAGAAGTTATGTACTCACCATAATGTTCCATCTGTGTTGTTGCCTCTGTCATTGTCCATGTTGGAAGGAATGACTTGAGACGTACCTCCCTGGACTACATGAAAAAAGACATGGAAGAGCTCTCGGATTATGTGGCCCAGGCAGATATGACCCTAACCCTGAGGAGCTTCCTGCCTTCGCCCAGAATGATACCACAGTATAGGGACAAAATGATGGACTTCAACAATTGGCTAAGCTTCTGGTGTCACTTAAAGGGGATCCAGTATCTGTCTGCCTGGGATGACATGATCGACAAACCACGATGCTTTGCCAGAGATGGTCTGCACCTGTCACCCCTGGGATTCAGGTTACTGGCTAAAGCTCTTGCCACCCCTATAGTGCCCTTTTTAGGCAAGGTTCAAAGGACAAAACCACTACCGTAACAGATACAAGCATGCAAAATCTGAAGGTAATGCTACTCAATGCTAGAAGATTAAACTTCAAAATTCACTCTCTCGAGGCACTCCTAAAAATGGAGAACATCAATATCTGTGCAGTAACCGAGACCTGGTTTAAAGCTCCAGAGAGCACCCCTGCAGTACCAGGCTACAACTCTGACCACACTTTTCAGCCACCAAACCAAGACCAAAACAGGAGGAGTGTCCATATTCACCAAGGATATTCACAACTCCGGCTGGTTGCCCAACACAATGCATCTGAAATTCTCCAGGTGCAACTAACATTAGGTAAGACTGCAATCCAAATTGAAGCTTGCTACAGATCCACCACCATGCCCCAAGATTCTCACTACACCTTTCTAAATATACTGGAAAATATTAAGATACAACCAAGCACCCTAATACTGGGTGATTTCAACTACTCTGCCATTAACTGGCAAAAGGGTACCAACACCTTTTCCCAATGGTTCTTGGAATTCATAAATTCCAACGTCTTGGATCAACTAATCCATTGTCCCACCAGGAGTTCCAATATCCTAGACCTGGTCATTACCAACATGGGAGATAGATACTCCACACCAGTGGTCAACCCCTCATTGGTCAGGTCTGACCATAAGCTAATCACCCTTGACATCCACATCCCACCCCCCAGTAAGGAAACCTCCGTAAAAAAAACTTCAACACCAACTTCATGCTACTCAAGTCAGAAGTGACAAACTTCATGACACCCATGCAGATGGGAGCTGAAAATTTGACTGCTGAATCATACAGTAAGGCACTGTACAAGCACATCCACTCATGCATGAATCATGCCATCCCAAATAGAACCAAGACGCTCTTCTCCAAAAAAGGAAGCCAATCTAGTGGTCCCCTGCCACAAACAAACTATACAACAGAAGGAAAAAACTGTTGCAGAAAAGAGGAAAATCCCAGGATGCAAAAAAACTCCCTTACCAGCCTCGGTAAGAAGCTGAGATCACTCATAAAATCCTGCAAAGCTAGTTACAAAAATACAATTGCCAAATATTTCAAAGACAACCGCAAGGCATTCTATAGTTATGTCAAGAATCTAAATGGCAATGTTCATATCTGCCCTGAGCTACAACAGAATGGCATTAAACATACTGAGTCCAAGGATACTGCCAATATCCTGGCAGATCGATTTAGTGCCAACTTCACCCCCCTCTCACCCCCTAAAGGTCCCCACTCAATACCAAAAGATTGCCAAATTCCGGTAATCACAGCCACACAGGTAGAAACCACACTCTCCAAAACTAAGAATACAGCATCAATGGGAGCAGATGACATCCTGGGCTGTGTACTACATGAACTACAAAATTAACTGGCACCTTACCTAAGTGTCAAGTTTAATCATAGCCTCATTTCAGGCTTCGTGCCCACTGAGTGGCGCACAGATACAGTTATCCCACTCTACAAGGGGGGATCCACCATGGATCCTGGGAACTACCATCCCATCAGTCTGACGAGCCTGATCTGCAAGGGCATGGAACGCATTATCATGGAACTTATAAACAAAGACATTGGCAACCTTCAAACACTGGACCCCAATTTAGGTTCGTGAAGGGCCGATCTTGTCTCCTGAACCTGACTGACTTCTTCAAATCAGTCTCCCGAGCTGTGGACAAGGGTAAGGTGGTCCACACAGCCTATCTTGACCTTGCCAAGGCCTTCGACACCATCCCCCATTCTGGAATCATAGATAAACTTACTAAGCTGGGCATTAAGCCCTACGTCACTCAATGGGTTGCCAACTGGCTTACTGACAGAACCCAGACTGCAAAAGTAGCCAACTCCAAATCCAGCTCCAGACAAGTGGAGTACCTCAGGGTTCAGTCCTGGGACTGCTCTTGTTTGGCATCTACTTCTCTAAAGTACAGGCCCACACTAAGGGACACTGGCTAACAAAGTTCGCAGATGACTGCAAAGTGGGAGGCATTACTGAATCCCCAAATGATGTGAATATCCTACAAAAGGGCCTTACAGAAACAAGAGGATTGGTGCCAGAGCCATGGGCTCAAGCTTAATGCCAAGAAATGTATAGTTATCCCCTTTGGGAAAAACCATGTACCCATGAATTACCACATAGGTGGCAGTACACTAAACAATGAAAGTGTGATGACAGACTTAGGGACACAGGTGGACAGTAGTCTCACCTTTGATAACCACATCACCACAACAGTCAGGAAATCCTTCTTTGTGGCACACCTCATCACTAAGGGCTTTTCATCCAGAAAAAAGGGGGTCATTGTCCCACTGTACCCATCCCTCATTAGACCCATTATAGAGTACAATGCCCCATTTGGTATGTACCCTCACAAGACATGTGCAACAGCTGGAAAGGTCACAGAAATACCTCACTAAAAGAATCACAGGCCTAAAGCAGATGCCCTATGCTGTCTAAAAACACTCCAGCTATACTCTGTGGCATAATGTCTACTCAGAGGCGATCTCTGCTTAACATACAAGGCCACGTCAAACCTTGAGCTGTTGGACATGCTCCACTTAAAGAAATCCCAACCCCTCAGAGCCACACGCTCCAGGGATCATCTTGTCATCACAATGAACAAAACATGCTGGAGGGATAGGTTCCTGACCCAGAGACTCCTCATACTCTGGAATAGAATGCCCATACATGTCAAGCAGAGCGCCTCCATGGCCCGCTTCAAAAGGAACCTTGACAATTGGATGGGAGATAGGAAATTCACCCCGGGGATCATGTCAGTCACCCTGCTAAACATGGGTCCAGGGAAGTTAATATTGTGGGAAGAAATATCCAGGGAATTGTTATGGCTAGGCTTGTATAGGCCCCAAGGCCGATACAGCCTAGTACCAACCTATGAACCTATTTGCTCTTCAACCTATGGGCTTCGGATCCGAGCATCAGCTCTGACTCAGCCAGATACTAAAGCTGTAGGCTCCAACATCTGAGCTCCTCCCCTACCCATGATGCTTCTCTCCTCCAAATCCCTCAGATCGTGTTTGCTGTAGGATAGCATATCACAATTACAATACAAACAAAAAGGAAGAAATTACTTAGAAATAAAGGAATCAGCCAAGTAAGGATACTTTAGGAGTTCAAAAAAGAACAGAAGTTATCTATTCAAAGATTTTCCTGTTAGGCCCTTCAAAGGGCAGGGGGATGGAGGAAGGGAATGTTGAAGAGCAAATGAATGGCAACAACACAGATGGAACATTATGGTAAGTACATAATTTCTTTATCTTATGTTGTTGCCTTCATTTGCTCTTCAACTTATGGGACAGAGTCCCCCAGCTACTGAAAGAACTTGGGAGGCCATCAAGGAATTATATTTCAGAGCACAGCGGAACCAAAAGATGCCCTGGTCCTGGAAATAAAGTCCAGTTTGTACTGGGAAATAAAGATATGATGGTTAGGCAGCTGCACACATTTCATCTACTGGAAGTTTCTAACACAAGGCTGAAGAAGTAAGGTATGGAAATGCCCTTGGAGGAATAAACAAGTTTGATACAATTGGTTATCCTATGGGCTAGTATAACCTTGGAAACTGGTTTACCTAATCTGGACTTAGAAAAGGATACAAAGAGTTGGTCAGATTTCCTGGATGCTTTGGTTCTATTAGAAGCGTAGTTGTCTATGTACATCCAACATACTGTGTTTTGAAAGTTTGGAAAGAAAACCGGAAGATTGATGACTTGGTTTAAATTAGCCTCAGAAGTGACCTTAAGCAAAAAGGAAGGATTAGTATGTAAAGTAACTCAGTAAAATCAGATATGGAGGCTTGTACGACAAAGCCTGTAGCTCAGATACCCTCTTGGAGGAAGTAATAGCCACCAAGAAAATAGTTTTTCCAAGTCAGAAACTTTAAGTCTACTTTCACTTCATTGCTATTCGGTTCCTGCCTTATATAAGTGGTACACTTTGGATTATTTTCTGCTTAAACTCTGAGCTTTGGCCATCTAAGACCTACATGCAATCAACTGGACATACAAGTGAATTTAAGTAAATTTTATCTGCACTTTTTTCAAATAATACAGCATTTAAATTGATTTATTTGTGTTGCATTGAATACTATCTAGCTGGAAGTTGTGGCTCTGTTTTTTCAGTTAGTTCCCTCCCTGCTTTTGTTTTGGTGTTAATCTTGGTGGCTTTGAAACTGCCCACCCCTCAATTTGCATTTGGATACTCCTCCTGGGCCCATCTCATTTGCTCACTCAAAAAAAAAAATTGCACTTTTTTCATCTGCTTTTACTGTATTTGTGTTTCTTCCTACTTTATTTTGCTTTTGCGTCATCTTAAAAGTACTCAATTGTATTTATTACTGCTTGGTGTAACTATCATTCTAAGCCTTTTGGTTTAAGCACTTGGGCTTCAGACCAGTTGTTTTACATTAAGAAGGTTTGTGGTCTGCACTCTTGTGGGAGGAGAGGCTGGGCTCTGCCCTTCTGAGCTGGGAATTTCCAGTTAAAGGCTTATAGTGCCTGCATATTTGAATTGTTTCTTACTGAAATTGGTGTGCCTTATTTGCTGTAGTATAGACTACATGTAGGCCTGCTGAATCTAGCTTTGTTTGTATAACTTGAGCACTAACCCAGGCCTTCTTTTTTGGAGAAGGTCCCCCTGCACCCCAGTGGCAAGTGTGTGCAGTTAGAACTTGTCTGATTGAAGACTACAGGAACAGGGCTCAGTTTTGAGATTTTTGTTTACTGGTTAATTGGGTAATTTGTTTAAAAACCTTTTCTGATTGTCTGTAGTCATCTGCTGCTGTTTTAAATGTATTTTTTGCTGTTTGTAGTTGTTTAAAGCTGTTTTAAGTGTATTTTTTACTGTTTTTGCCTTATCTTTTTTTAAAAAAAATTTTCCTGGTTTCCCACCATTCTAAGCTAGTATAGCCCAGTTTTCAGGATAGTGCTGAATTCAGGGCTGTGTTACAATTTTCTGAGTTGCCCATACCTTACTTGGATAGAGGGAGGTTTCTCTTTTCACCTGTGAGAGAGTGAGCTTTGAGCAGCCATCTGTCCCTGGAGGAGTGGTTCCAGCCCAGAAGTTAGTAGTTTATAGGCCATTTTGGGCTAATTTCTCTTTCGTTTCCCTGCTGTAAAAACCATGTTTGCACGTCTGGGCAGTGCCGGTTAGCTAGGGCTAAATTTATCCCGGCTCCACCAAGTCTCCTCTTCAGTTTTTCCCTTGAAAGTAGTCTAACTCTCACCCTAAGCACTTAAAAAGCATCCCACAATCCAGAACTTGCTCAGACCTAATAGCAAACACTAATATACCCCGACACTTGATTGCCCAGCAGGGCAAGGCTCATTATTCACCCCTCACCAACCAAGCGACTAAGCAGCTCACCCTACTATTCAGGCATGACCAAAGGGCAATTTCAGGTATACTCTTCCAGTCCAGCTGGTGAACCTGGGTATCCTAAGGCAATGTTACAACTGCCTCATGAACACAGACAACCCTCTCCTCCTACCACAAAACATTAACATATGTGAGAGATGCAATTATATAGCTAAATGGGAGGCTAAGCTCTCTCCACCCAAGACTGGAACAGGCAGTCATGAGGAGAAGGTTAGCACTTGCACCATACCTCCAGCCTCACAAAGACATCCTAAACCAGCACTGGCAAAAAATACACATAAATACACAAAATCATACTCTGAGGCTCTAAATAAAAACCTGCAAAAGCATCACAGACCTCCAAAGCAGACACTCAAAAAACCTGCACCTCCCGTCACAAACCAGGCAACACATAAAACACAAAATCAGTATGCCGCACAATCACAGCCCTTAAGGCGAAATAACATACCTAACACACTAGTAATAGGCGACTCTATAGTCAGGGACACTGACGTCCCACTCACTAGGCTGGACAAGGAGAAGGTTACTGTTAGCTGCCTGTCGGGAGCCAGAATCCGCCACATAACACAAGCACTCAGGTCACTCCAGAACAAGTACAAATATGACTCTGTCATTGTTCATGTTGGTGTGAATGACCTGAGACGTACCTCCCTGGACTACATGAAAAGAGACAAGGAAGAGCTCTCTGATCATGTAGCCCTGGCAGGTATGACAATGACCCTGAGTAGCATCCTGCCCTCACCAAGAATGATACCGCAGTATAAAAGAAAAAAATGATCAATTTCAACAATTGGCTAAGCTTCTGGTGTCATTCAAAGGGGATCCAGTGTCTGTCAGCCTGGGACGACATGCTCGACAAGCCTTGTTGCTTCACAAGAGATGGCTTGCACCCGTCACCCCTAGACTTTCGAATACTGGCCAAGGCTATTGCTGCCCCCATAATGCCTTTTTTAGGCAAGGCTCAAAAGTCAAACCCACCTCCATAAACAGTTATGCTACTCAATGCCAGAAGTTTAAATCTCAAAACGCACAAGCTCGAAGCACTCCTCAGTATGGAGAACGTCGACATCTGTGTAGTAACTGAAACCTACTTCAAGGCTCCACAGAGCACCTCAGCACTACTGGGCTACAACTCATACCACACATTTCGGCCACAGAACATGGACCGAAGCACAAAAAAGGGTGTGTATCCATATTCATCAAGGATACCTACACCTCCAGGTTAGTGGCGCAGCATGATACCTCTGAGATCATCCATGTGCAACTAACATCAGGCAAATCTGTAATGCAAATTGTGGCCTGCTACAGATCACCAAAGGAGACATCCTCGGATAGTGATCTGGGGACCCTTCCCCTTCATCAAGATTGGTGTCTTCTGTGAGGGATTCCAAAAGAGAATCCAAGTGTCTCCTATTATACGTGTGCTACCAAGGGACCTCTTCAGTGAGGTGTTCCAGAGAGGTATCGAAAGACTCCGATGGTTCCAAATGGGAAGCAGGCTGAAAGTCCTTTTGGGAAGGCAATCCTGGAGGGGACAGAGTAAATGTCTCCGGTCCTCCCCAGCTACCTCTGTGTTGGAGTCCTAAGCAGGTAGATTCGAGGCTCTTTGGGTTGTAGAGAGAACCTTCTCCACCACCTTAAAAGACAAGGCAGATCTGGACATAGCAAGCCCCGCCACCGGAGCCAAAGCTGTTGCTGGGCAAGCTCTGTGAACCTCAACCACCCCCAGATCAGAGTGGGGAGTCGGAGCCGAGCTGTCAAATGTTGAAGCCGGAAGAGAAAGCTCTAAAAATTTCGTAGCAGACATCAACCCCTTGGAGCCAATGGCAAAGCTATGGCTCTGAGAATTGCTAGGCTCCAAAACAGTTGGAGCTGGACGAGACCGGGAGATCATTGGGGTCGAGCTAACCATACCTATCGGCTCCGACTTCCTGGCTCCCGGAAGGCTCGGATCCGATAACTCCAAAATCCAGGATCAGACTGGAGAAGGAGCAATAGGAGTGAAGGCAGGAATGTTGCTCTCGGATCCAGGAGGGGACAAAGCAGGTAATATCCCCAGCTGGATTTCATCATAACTGTCCACCTCGGCTTCGGAAAGGCTTTGGGTGGACCTAACAGAAGAAGCTACCGAAGCAGGCCTGAAAGAGGGCCTTGGCTGCTGCAGGAGAGGGGACATCAGCCTAGAAGACACTGATTCGGGAGAGAAACTAGAGCTCCAACAAGGAGGGGAGGATTGTATGACTAGAGGAGTCGAAGCAGTCAGCTCCAAGGGTCTCGGAATTTTGGCAGGAGGTTCACCCAGGTGGTGTGGTCTGCTAGCACATCTCTTCCTCTCTTTGTGTTTCTTGGCCAGGGTTTGAGCCCCTGAAATAGAAGGGGTGGGTGAAGAGGAGGAGGAGCTAGGGAAAAGTCCCTTCAAAATAAGTTTGTTATGGCTGTCAATGAGTGCCCGCTGATCAAAACCAGCACAAATGAAACAGGCAGAATCAAGATAAGCCGCCCCCAAACAAAGTACACACACAGACTGCGCATCTGAAAGTGGAATTATGTGCCCACCCACAAGTGCTCCACATTTTAAACCCGGCAGGCTTAGAATCAGCCATGCTATAGCAGCATGTAAATAACAGCAACAAAGCAAAAAATAACACAGGAACACAAAAACACCTGATTAACTACACAGAACTAGAAGCAAAGAAATCATCCCTCTTTTTTTTTCAACTAAATAAGACTATGTATATACAGACAGATATACAGATATATATATATAAAAAGCTAATTAACCAGTAAAGAAGAAGCAGGGAAGGAAAGAGATCACAAAAAAGCTCTTTTCCTGATATGGAAGGAGGTCAAGGGACAGGAAAGACTGTGAGAGAAAACCACTAACAAAAATACTTGAATAAATTGCTGGAAATGTCACTCACTGACTGAAACAAGCCCTGAGAAGCTCAGAATTGAGAACCCGATGCTTAGCGAAATGCAGCAAATGAGATTTGAGGGATTTGGAGGACAGGAGTATCATGGGTAGGGGAAGAGCTCAGATGTTGGAGCCTACAGCTATGGTTTGTGGCCGAGTCTAACCTACAGGTTGAACAGCAAATGAAGGGAACAATAACAGATCAAAAGGTTTGCTATCCACTAACTGCAAGAATAACTCAGGTCGGACTCTGATACAGGTGCTTGGGATAAATCAAAACGAATTCTAAGTTGACTAAGTTGATTTTGTATTACCTACCGTTCTGCTCAAATTGAGAAACTTTTCCTTTTCAAAGAATAAATCTACCTGCTGGAAGGCTTCCTATACATCTGAAACTATAGCTAGAAAATATTTTCACTCAGATGATCCAAATGAGTCAGGTTGTGAGGTACATCTGGCCATCACCCTCACTATGGACTACTATCGGCACAGTTTACCATACTGTCATGGTCCTAAGAACCTGAAACCACAGTCTTTTCAACCACCACAGGGTGAAGAGAATTAATTTTGTTTTTTCCTCCTTGAAATTTGTGATTAGATATGGGTTCAGTGGAAATGAAGGGATGGCATACACAAGTCTGTTTTGTAATAAGATGGATAATGTATTCACTGCAAGCTACCACTTTAAAGGGAAAAACAACATTCTTCTGAATGGTAAACAATCTCCCAAGTGCTCCATGTACATAAAAAAGAATTTAGGTACACACTGTAACATTCCATCTGTGTTCTCCAATTTCATTCTTCAACTTTTGGGTTTGGATCCGATCCTTGGATTTGACTTGGCTGCTACTTTAGCTCACGGCCACCAAAAAACTGTCAAGCTCCTGTCTTACTACCCCTAACATTCCTCAGATCTTGTTTGCTGGCAGACAAAGTAGGAAGTACTAATATAAAATATAAAATGTGGAGCTTAACATGAAGGACAGTGGTGTCCTTATAACACGTGTTCTTCCAGAAATCAATTGTGAAAAAGGTTGGGGTTGATGAGTGGGGAGTTGAGGAAGAATGAAAATGGACAACACAGATGGAACATTATGGTGAGTACATAACTTCTTTATCTGATGATGTGAATTTTCAGCAAAAGGATATTCTTGAGCACAGTTGAGCCAAAGTTGCTCTTTGAATGAGTAATAAAGGTATGAGGATTGGCCCAAGTTTCAGCTGCACATATGCCGTCCATAGTACTGCTAGAAAGGAACACTGAAGATGTTGCCGTGGACCTAGCTGAATGGTCTCTTAAAAGTTTTAGTAAGGATAGACACAATTTGCTGTAGATACATGATATGCAATCCATCAGCCATCTGGATAAAGCCACCTTTGCAACTGATTTGCCCAATTTAGAACCTGCAAAGGAGACAAATAACTGATTTGTCTTCCTAATTTCTTTTGTTCTAAGCAAGTAAAAATGTAATTGTCTATGTTCATCCAATAAATGCAACATATATTCACCTTTGTTTGCAAATTTAGGAAAGACGACTGGCAGATTAATGGACCGGTTGATATTAGATTCTGAAACCACCTTTGTTCATTCCTTTATCAAGTCCCTCTATCTCTATGAAAAAATCAAGAAGGGAAGACCACAGGACAATGCTTGAAGTTCTGAAACTCTTTAGCAGAAGTAATGGTCACTAAAAATTGTTTTCCAGGTCAGGAATTTAAGATCAGATTTTGCTGGTGGTTCAAATGGGGAATGAATTAAAGCCTGAAGTACCAAATTTAAATCCCATGGTGGAGTAGGATCTTTTCACAGGAAAAAAATCCTTACAAGGCTTAGAAGAGGCCAAGGAAGAATTGTCAAATCTAATATGAAAGTCATAGATAGCTGCCAAATGAACACTGATTGTTGAGGAGCTAGCTCCTTCATTAAAAATCACTGCCAGAAATTCAAGAACAGTTTGTACAGGAGCTAAGAAAGGGTCAACATTATTTATAATGTGCTGAAAAAACAAACCTTTACTATTTACTTATGTAAAGTTTTCTTGTAGAAGCCTTATGGAAGACAGAAGTATACGATGGGCAGGGGAAGAGAGCATTGGTTGTCTGGCTATCAAAGGAATTGGAGAAACCATACTGTTAGCTTGAGGTTTGAGATATCTGGATGACTCATGCCTGTCCAGTGAAACAGGTCTGGAATCAAATCCAGAATCCTAGGTGGGTAAAGTAGATGAGGTCAAAGGAAGGGGAAGCCAAATCTGCCAAGGCCAGTAATGTGCAACGAGGACGACTATGCTCTTAAACGAGACAGCTTTCTGCAGAAATGTGAATATTAGGTGAGATGGGGGTAAGCATAGAAGAAACTAGGGGGCCAATGGCAGAGTAGAGCATCCCTAAGTGATTTCCCCAGTGCAGGGATTAGGGCAAAGAAGCTGCTGCACTTGTTGTTTAGGGGAGAAGCAAAAAGATCACAGCAAGGCTGGCCCTACTGATGGAAAATCATTTCTGTCACTTTCATGTCGAGAGACCACTCGTGAGGTAGTAGAATGGACCTGCTCAGTTTGTCTGCTGTCATGTTGGACTTCCCTGGAATGTGTGTTGCTATCAGAAAGCGGTTCGATGAGATCACCCACTGTCACACTCTGATGGCTTCTCGGCACAAGAGATAAGACTTGGTTCTTCCTTGTTTGCTGATGTACCAAACTAATGACATAATGTCTGCCTGAATCTCAATTGTCCTGAAAGGGAGAGAGTCTTGGAAGGCCTGCAACACTAAGACCACTGCTCTCATTTCCAGGATATTGATATGCGTGTTGGTATCTTCCAAGGACTAAGTGCATTGGACTGCTTTCCCCAGGAAGTATCCCCCCACCTAATCTGGGATGCATCCGTAGTCACTATGGCCTTGGGCTGAGGGAGAATGAAAGGATTGCCTTGTAGAACCTGATCTGATTGAATCCACTACCAAAGACATTTCTTGCATACCTGAGTGATTCTTATTTGGGCTGACATGCACTGATACAGAATTGACTACTGTGTTGCTAGTAACCATTAAAGAATTCTCATATGAAATCTTTCTAGAAGAAATACAATTTTGGCTGCTGACATTGACCCCCACGGCTTGAAGAATTCACCAGGCTGAAATTTTGGTACTGTTAACTATTTTCCTGACCTAGAATCTGATAGTATGCATTCTTGAGACAAAAAGAGAAGCTGTCACTGATACCGTGTTGAAAACCACTCCTATGAATTCCAATGTTTGAAATGGTTCATAGGTTGGTACTAGGCTATCGGCCCTAGGGCCTATGCAAGCCTAGCCATAACAATTCCCCAGATATTTCTTCCCACAATATTTACTTCTCTGGGCCCCTGTCTAGCAGGGCAACTGACATGATCCCCGGGGTGAATTTCCTATCTCCCATCCAGTCATCAAGGTTCCTTTTGAAGAGGGCCAATGAGGTGCTCTGCTTGACATGTATGGGCAGTCTATTCCAGAGTATGGGGAGTCTCTGGGTCAGGAACCTATCCCTCCAGCATGTTTTGTTCATTGTGATGACAAGGTTTAGATCCCTGGAACGTGTGGCTCTGAGGGATTGGGATTTCTGTAAGTGGAGCATGTCCAACAGCTCAGGGTTTGACATGGCCTTGTATGTTAAGCAGAGATCGTCTCCGAGTAGACGATATGCCACAGAGTATAGCTGGAGTTTTTTTAGATGGTCAGCATATGGCATCTGCTTTAGGCCTGTGATTTATTTAGTGAGGTATTTCTGTGGCCTTTCCAGCTGTTGCAGATGTCTTGTGCGGTACATACCAAACGGGGCATTATACTCTATAATGGGTCTAATGAGGGATGAGTCCAGTGGGACAATGACCCCCTTTTTTCCTGGATGAAAAGCCCTTAGTGATGAGGTGTGCCACATAGAAGGATTTCCTGACTGTTGTGGCGATGTGGTTATCGAAAGTGAGACCACTGTCCACCTGTGTCCCTAAGTCTCTCATCACACTTTCGATGTTTGGCGTCCTGCCACCTATGTGGTAATTCATGGGTACATGTTTTTTTCCAAAGGGGATAACTATACATTTCTTGGCATTAAGCTTGAGCCCATGGCTCTGGCACCAGGCATCTGTTTCTGTAAGTCCTTTTTGTAGAATATCCACATCATTTGGGGATTCAATAATGGCTCCCAGTTTGCAGTCATCTGCAAACTTTGTTAGCCAGAGTCCCTTACGTTTGGCCTGTACTTCAGAGAAGTAGATGCCAAACAAGAGTGGTCCCAGGACTGAACCCTGAGGTATTCCACTTGTTACTTGTCTGGAGCTGGATTTGGAGTCCGCTACTTTTGCAGTCTGGGTACTGTCAGTAAGCCAGTTGGCAATCCATCGAGTGACATAGGGATTTATGCCCAGCTTAGTAAGTTTAACTATGATTCCAGAGTGGGGGATGGTGTCGAAGGCCTTGGCGAGGTCCAGATAGGCTGTGTGGACCACCTTACCCTCATCCACAGCTCTGGAGACTAATTCGAAGAAGTCAATCAGATTCAGGAGGCAAGATCGGCCCTTCACAAACCCAAACTGGGTGGGGTCCAGTGTTTGAAGGTTGCCAATGTCTTTGTTTATAGGTTCCATGATAATGCGTTCCATGCCCTTGCAGATCAGGCTTGTCAGACTGATGGGACGGTAGTTCCTGGGATCCAAGGTAGATCCTCCCTTGTGGAGTGGGATAACTGTAGCTGTGCGCCACTCAGTGGACACGAAGCCTGAGGTGAGGCTATGATTAAACATGACATTTGTTGTAATCTATGGTTATCCCCAGATGGGAGCAAGTCTGGATTACCTGATCTCTCGCTCTTATTAGCAGATGCCTAGATGGGATGGTAATGAGCCAGTCATCTAAGTATGGAAATACTCTGTATCCCTGCAGTCTCAAGTGAGCTGCTACCACTGCCATGTATTTGGTGAACAGTCTGGGGGCAGTGCTGAAGTCAAAGGGCAGTGCTCTGAACTGGTAGTGACTGGCTCCCACTCAGAAGCACAAATACCTTCTGGAAGGATGGACTGAACCATGACAATCTGAAACTTTGTTTGATAAACTGCTTTGTTCAAGTTGCTGAGATCCAAAATTGGTCTCCAATGTACTGTTTTCTTTGGCACTAAAAAGAATCTTGAGTAAGTTCCTGATTCTATCTTGCCTGGTGGGACTTCTTGGATGACTCTTTTTTTTTTTTTTTCTACCAGCTTTTATATTTCTATTGCTGCTGCTTTTCTCTGACTGAGTGGATCATCAGAAAAGTTTGAAACAGCAGGAGGTGGTAGGGAAAAGGAAATAATACAACCTCTAGATATGATCCCCTGCATCAACGTATCTTTTGTGATGACCAGGAAGGCTATCTGATGCAGTGATAATCGACCCCTGATTGCCTCTACAGAGGAACAATTGGGCATCCTTTTAGGAGCACTGTTATGATCTATCACAGAAGGAATCTCTGGACTCCTGGTTCTGCAGGCCTCTTCTGACACATGGGAATCGTTGTCCATTCGAGTTCCCCCCTCTGCCCCTGGGGGAACTATCTCCAAGTGGATCTTGGAAAGGACCCCTGGGACATTCTGAACCACATCTTTTAATCCACCTCATTGATTCCCAGAAAAGGATCTTTGAGGAGTCAAAAAATGTATGCCCACTCCCAAGGGGGTCTTTCTGTCTTTTTCACACCTGGAGAGTCTCTTTAACTTTAGAGCCAAACAATGAACTGCCGTCAAAGAGTGCACTGATGAACGAAGAATTAATGGGCTTTATAAAATCACACAAGTGCCTCCAGGCATACCTCCTGATGGAAATGCCTAAATCTGCCACCCCTGAGGCACCTTCAGCTGCATGCGAAATAAGCATCATGGACGAATTAGAAATAGATTGTAGGGTAGCCAACTATGAGGCCACACAAGTCGGACCGCTGCAGAAGTGGTCCCAGAAAGGGATTTTGTTTGTCTCTTTATCAAGTACCTTTGTAGTCATGTAAAGTCTGCCAAGTACTTCACTGACCTAAGGGCAAAAGTCACTGAAGCATACACATGCTTCCCAAATCAGTCCAACACCCTAGACTCCCTGTTAGTTAGACAGACAATGGAACTATGCTCAGCAAGTTCCTTCTTGGAGGCCGCAGCCAAGACCATAGCATCGACAGGCACCCCCCTTGCTCCTGAATTTTCTACCTACAGGTGGAGCTAGTATCTGATTTGGTCTTTTGGGGATTGGATCAACTGAGTCAGGCTCCCTCCACGTCCACCTAAAGATCAAGTCAATCAGCTCACTGGCAGGCAGAGTAACCCAGAAGGTAGACTGGCCAGCTAGAAAGACCTCCAGAAATACCAATTCTTCTGTGGAAGGGTTATCGAAGGACCAAATACCCCTCTGCTTACGGATCTCAAGAATGTCTCAAATGAGACATCTTCATGTTGTGATCTTGGGGACCACTCCACTTCAACGAAATCAGTATCCTAGGTGACGTACTCTTGAGGGGAGTTCAAGTGCCTCCTGTTACACTTCCTCTTCCTAGGGACTTCCTCGGTGGGCTGCTCCGGTGAAGTGTCGGAAGACGTTGTAATACCCTGCTGGGTAGGCTAGAGACTTTGAGCTGACTGTCTCTATGGTGGAGAATGATGTGGCTCAAGGCACAGAAATATCTGGGATCCAGAGGGAAGATCTGAAGGAAAAGAGACCATCTGTCTTGCTGAGGCAGAGAAAACTCTCTCCACCACCTCAAAGGCAGAATGCCCTGGAGAAAAGGCATCTGATGGATCCGAGAAGCAACACTTTTGATTTATCGGTTCCCTCTGCCCCGAGGGCAATCCACCCACTGCAGAGGTTGGAGCCAAGCTGTCCACTGCCAAGGCTCCAAGGGGCACAGATAGCTCCGACAACTTCGGAGTAGACTTGAACACCTCAAATCCAACAGGATAGCTACGGCTCTGAGAATCATCTGGTTCTGAAACAGTCAGAGCCACAGCACTCAGAGACTTCCTTGGAGCCAGAGATACAAATATCTTTGGATCCAATCCAGGCAGACCCAGCATACTCAGATCCATCATCCAGGGGCTCAAAAATGCATGACCAGATCCAAGGAGGAACCAAAACAGGTGGAGTAGTCCAAATTAGGGCTTCCTGACCTGAAGGGGAAGGAGCCAAAAGAACTCCCATCTGTATCTGCGCTGAGAGAAATCTCCTCATCTTTCTGTCCACATCAGCTTTGGTCAGACTTCTGGAAGAACAACAGGAAGCTTAGAATGGGGACTGAATGTCTGCATTCCAAAAAAGGAGAAGGTACTGTGTAAGGTACTGTATAATACCTAGTTCTTGATAGGAGTCTTAGATCCGAAGTGCTTGGATATGAGGAGGGCATTGTTGGATCTGGCACTGATATTATGGGGCTATATTAGCTTGCTGAAACTGCACTACAGCCAACACCTAATCATTGACCCTAATTCAGTAAAAATCGTTTCAGCGATTTGCTGAATTTACTGAGAGCAAGGAAATATTTGCCTTACAGCACAACGGACCAACAGCTAAGCTAAGCAAATCAAACCCAACCAAGTGGGGGACTGCATGCCCCACACCCCCTTAACTATATACATACCAATGCCAAGATTGCATTACAGTGGAGAAAAAGGCAAAGTTGTGCTGTAGGGCAAGTATTTCCTTGTCCTTGGTAAATTCAGTGAATCACTGAAACAAATTTTGGTGTATGAGGGTTGATGATTAGGTGTTCGCTGCAATGCGATTTCGATTAACTAATATAGATCTGATATTACAGAAGTAGTCTTCTGATCCGATTTATGTTTTTTTCTTAGGTGGCTCTGTGGATAAAGGAGTCAAAAGATCCTGAAGGTTTAGGAGACATAGTGGAAGTCTCCTTAGTTTTAGACTTGGAGGGTTGAGCTCCAGCAGTAGCCTCAAAGAAAGACGTAAGGAGAAGCCCTTTCACAATGAGTTTATTCTTCTGGTCAGTAATGGCACGTGGTTTAAAGTTTTTGCATACTTGGCATTCAACTTTAAGGTGATTTGGGCCCAGACAAACACATAATGAATGTGCATCGGACAACTTGTGCCTACATTTTTGGCACTTCTTAAAACCCAAAGGGCATTTTTCTGACATCTTAAACTACAAAGTGCAAGAAAGAAAGATAAGAGTGGGAAAAAAACATATATATATATATATATATATATATATATTTTTTTTTTTTATAAAAAAGAGGAAACAAATACCCACAATGGTATGAAAAATACATTAAGTTAGTGTAAAGGTAGGAAAAGATAACTACCAAAGATGGTAAAAATAGATTACAGCAAGTATAAGAAAAGGGAGGAGTTACAGAAATGAAAGGGATAAACTATTATAGGCTAATAAAAAAATTGAAAAATGTATCATCTTAATGAATCCCTCGAGAGATGAAGGTGACCAGATCTATTTGTGAAAGTGACAAATCAGAACTGGGGTTTGCTAGGGGTTGATGCATAATGGGTAGCTCAAGAGTTTTTGGGTGGCCATGAGCTAAAATAATGGCATTGTTGGATACGAGGATTGGATCCAAACCCAACAGTTGAGGATAAAATGAAAACTGACATCAGATATGCTATTTAGGCATGGCTTTTGAATCTATAACTCCATCTGTTATTCAAAATGTTTACCACCATATTTGCTACTCCTGGGCGGGAACTGCTGGCAGTCTATGGCCCATTGCCACATTCACTGTGACATTCCACACAAGGGGTATTAACTGTATTCTCCCCTAGCTTGTATTGATACCACGTGATGAAGAATGGTTGTCAAACCAAATTAGGAGGTGCACAAGATGCAGCTTTTACGTCAGGACTTTGAGAGCAAGTAGTACTGCTCTTGATGCCATTTAGCTAATGGAGAAAACAGTCTCCACAGAGGACCATGTTCTTTGCATCCTGAAGGCGCCAAAATAAGCTTCACAGCTCACTAGCAAAGCATCCACTATTGAGACCTATAACAGACTGAGTTGCTGAAATGAGAATCCCACTACAAGATTAGTAGCCTATCAATAAAAGCCCAACACCAGAAGAAGGTGCATATGCACATGGTGGCTCCATATTCACAGACACTCCAGTACAATGCTAACATCTTCAGATAATGCAGGTTATGCATCCTCAGATAATACAGGTTATGAACTCTGTGACAGCAATCTAGCCCAAAAGTCACAGCAGGTTGCAGTCTTAGACATTGCATTGCTAACTCACTAAAGCTGACAAAGTCATAACCTTCTGAATCTACTTTCTGGGCAAGAATTCACCAGAATATCCTGGTTCACACTAATAATGCAATTGTACGAGATGAGGCCATGGAGGATTTCTCTTAACTTATAAGCACTGCAGTCATCCCACGGATTGTAATTAAAGTTATCTGCAAAAAAGGAAGCTTCTAATGAGTTCTCTGATGGGGTTATCAAAAGGCAGTAACCTATGCAGCAGAACATATGTTGATAATCCTCCTGCAGCACTTCAGATACTATTGCCAAAAGTCTAGGCACTGAAGAAGGGCCAGTTGGCAATATTTTGCAGTAGCAGTGATGTCCAGCCTCCGCAAATCTGGAGGAAACTACTCTGCAAATCCCAAACAATGATCTTTCATGTTTAGAGACTTCACCCAGGCACTGCTGCAGGAACTCCTGCAAAATCACCATAGAGAAATGAATGCACTGCATGTGGCAACTGAAGTTCCTAAGGTCCAGGAAGGAAGAGAACCCATCTGTCCTCACTGGAATTAAAAGATGGTGGAAGTAGAACACCAAACTCTATTCCAAATGAGAACTAGCTTCTGTGCATCCCTTCCTGCTGTACTGTCTGGAACTGTCACAAGAGTTTTACTGAGATTACTTGATTTTTTACCAAAGCCTTTTCAATGAATGGATACAACAGCTCTAAACATGGCTGACCCAAACCAAGAACAGAACCAACTGGTTACTGCTGATGCCTCGCTAAGCCAGATGAAGTGGAAGACCCCACACAGACACATGCATAATCTTAAACTTAGACCATAGTCAGGAATGTTGTAGCTTAGCCAGCAGAGTTACCTTCTTGAGTGACTTAACTAGCACTAGAGAGTGCAAGGCAGTGTAGTATTTACACACCTTACTCTCTGACTAGGCTTCCTTTGTCTTAGAGCTGATAGGCTTTGAAGATGAAGTAGAGGAGGGGGGAACCAGAGGGATCTCAAAGTTCCTCTCCACAAGGATGAACCTCTTTCACCTCTCTAAAAGGTCAAACACCATACCTTCATAGGTTCGTTCAAAGAGAGCTCCCAAGTTATACCTGGCATTATGAATGCAGTCTCTGAACTGCCCTGAAATGGAGGATAACCTCAGCCTTCAAGGTTTCCAGAGTCTGGTCACTAGGGAGGATGCAGCTTTGATAGCTGAGACAAACAGTTGTGGACCAAAAGCGCCAATTTCCTGCCACACTGGCTTAAAGTTTTAAACTCTCTTTGGCTAACTACAAGGTTCAAAATGGTGTGGCCTTATGGAACTATAATGGACCAAGAGGATTACTGAGGAGTAAGCAATGAATGCCTGGTGAAAGAGTCATAATGTTTACTTGGGGACTGCTTTTCTTGGGAGCTAATGAAGTAGAATTTGGGTGTCTTTAGTGACTGGCTCCTGGGGAGTATGATGTGGGTCTATGTCATAAGATCGAAAGTTCAAAAGATTGAAAATCAAAATATCTAAAACTAAAAATATCTAACATGGGAATTTGCCCCTTCTCCACTGTTGTGCGATCTTGGAGTTGGTACATATAATTAACAGGGGGTGGGAGGGCATAGCCCCCACAAGAGGGGGTTACAGGGGACTTGGCCCTAGCATTAACATTTTTTCATATTTTGAATTTTGGATATTACGATTTTCAGTCTTTTGAACTTTCGATCTTATGACACAGACCTGTATGAAGGCTGCTTTTCCTTTCTTAGATACAAATGCAGGTGTGTTTGGGGAATGAAACAGGGCTACACAATTTTTCACAGAAAATCACATAAGGTCCAAAGTCTTTCTGAAGAAGAAGTTATCCAGAGGGAGGATGGAACATAAATAGGACTTACTGACCTTGCCAATCTCAAAGGAATTAGCCTGTGGACAACCAGACTCTTCACAGAAGCCTGAGTAGGAATACCCTACTCCCACCAACACCAGGAAAAAGTTCACTTACTGTTTCATACTGACGAAAGTGTGCTATGTACAGGCTGGATATTGGCTGATAAGGATCTAATGGCCTGATACATGTTTGAGCCAGGCCCACTGCTGGAAAAAATGAGACCATGCTTCCTAAAGGTGCAGTCTTGCATCCATTGTTGGGGAAGGAGTACTTGTCCCTGAATACTACTGACCTTAGGACAACTTTGATCATTCTGTTGGTTCTGGCGTTTCAGCTATGAGCTGTGGCTAATCCGTTTGGTGCTTGACAGTGCATACAATCTAGTGAAGTACAACTCCAAGGCTGAACAACACTGGCGAAAGGAAAAAAATCTCCTACATACAGAAGAGTGATCTCAAGCAGTCTGCCTTTTCACTTCTGTATGACTGAGCATGTTATTTTATAGATCACAAGCAGAGAGCTTCAGTACTCTAGATCAAACTGTAGAGTAAAACCATACGAAAGAGGAAGTAAACAAGTAGGCCAACTTATATGGGATAAAACCTTTTCTCTTACTGCAGGAAGGAAAGAATACTGAGTTTATACTCATCCCTGTTGTCTCCTGGTACTGTCTGAGTGTCCCTGTTTAGGAAAAAGGGGCACTACCTGTAGAGTATCAAATTTATGTACATTCCAGCACCTCAATGAAAGAAGAAACTTCAATCAATTTCAAGCAAACTGACAGTGAAAAGTAGCTCAACCAGGCATTAGATAAACAAAACAGTTATTGACATGTAGAAAGAATATATACAGTTGTAGCAATGGAAAAGGACTCGTAACAAGCCAGGATACTGCAGGTCGTGGGATGGGCCACCAGTTTCAGTAAACAATGGCAAAACGTGTAATTTGAAGCCCTGCCCTCAAGTGTATCTGTACTGCTGTTGGTAACCGCACTGATTACAATCAGGGTGTCAAGGAGAGGTTATGTGCGCATTTTGAATGAAACAGTATCATCTGTTGTTACTGTATGCCAGAGATGCCATCTTATACTGCTCTGCTAAAATTAACCAAAACGAGGATGGGACATAAAAATGGAGTCCACAAGATGAGGGTCAAAATTTCACTTAAGATGCAAACATCTATAAAAGATGCTCTGTTTCCAGCCATACACAAACAGATTAAATGAGCTAAGCAAACAGAATTTCAAATAACCCATATCAAATGCAGCCACAAATGCATAACCCTCAACTCTTGAAAAAGTACCATGGCACAATGTGATGAGTGCATGGGTATATGCTGCATATGTATTGCAGGGCAAAAGCACCTTATTCTAATAATATGACAAAGTCAGTGTACTGCTTATTTAATGAAAAGTGGCTAATGCACTCACTGACTTACAACTTTCTATGATTCCCATACACACACACATGAATGAGTCAGACCACACCTTCCATACAACACTGTCCAATAACTACGTAGTCCTTGATCTCTTCCCAGATTACTTAAGTGCCACATTTTATATAACCTTTTGTCTGAGCAGTAAAGAATCTCATCTTTGATAGGATTCATCTCGGAACTAGAAACAATTAGTTAATCCATTAGCATATTCAGTCTCAGAATTCTGAGGTTTACATTGTAGCATGCTTCCCATTCATCATTTGCTATATAAACTAGATAAAGAGGAACAGTAGACTGATTAAAGTGAAAGCATATACCAAGCTGAGGATGTGTTAGACACAAAAGGCAGAGCTAGGTGGTACTACTACATTCTCTGTGATGGCTGGAAATATACTCAGATGACCCAAGGACAAACTCCATGCTATGCTTCAGCAACATATACAACAGAGACACTCCTAATGATCATCAAAATCTTTATGAAGATCCTACAATCCAGGCTGCAGAAACACTGCAAGCACACCAGCAGGGAAGAATATGCTGTTTTCAGACCAGAGGATGCTGCAATCAAATTTTCATCTGTCAGCTGCTGCTGTTCTTCTTTCGGCTTTTCCCTTTTAGGGGTCGCCACAGCGGAACTCCGGTCCACTAATGATTGGCAGTAGATTTTTACGGTGCCGAGGTGCCAGCTCGACGCCCAACCTTCAACGAAGGCAAGCCCATTCACGCATGTCTTTTGCCTCGCTCAAGTGGTTTCTGTGGAAGAGGACAACCATCTCTATCACCACCAAGATTCACTTTTTCCGGCCACTGATCTTGTCAATTCTCCTTTATGGATCAGAAATGTGGATCCTCCTCAAACCAGACCTGAACAAGCTTCAGGTTTTCCAAATGTGATGCCTGCACCAAATCTTGGGAATCTCACTTTGTGACCACATTAGAAACAAGCATCTGGACCAGATGTGATCAGAAGCCAACGATCAGTGAACAGATCCAGAACAGGAGGCTGCACTGGTATGGACACATGTGCAAGATGGACTCCCACCTCTTGCCATACAGACTATTATGGAGAGAGCACCCCATGAACTGGACAGTTCACATATACCAAAGAAGACGTGGGCTAAAGAGGTTGAAGAGGACCTGTGAAGCCAGCTCCTCGACCTACAGGAAGCCAGAAACATTGTTATGGACTGAAAGTACAGTTTTGTACCTACCATAAATGTAGATGTTCGAGTGCTAATACAGCTGCAGTCATAACAGATGGGTTCTCCTGCTGTCAGGTGGGTCCTCGGTCGGCCGAATTCCAAAGTCTAGGTCCGGCGTCGGTTGTTGTCGCTTCTTCCCTGACGTCAGTGCGACAGGGGTATAAAGGAACCAGCCGACGCCATTTTCTTCAGTTTTTCTTGCCCCAGATGTCAGGTGCCCCCAGAAGGAAGGCAAAACATAAATATATGTAATAATGCAATGCAATAAAATCAAAAACCAGTAGTTGCAAGCAAATACACCATAAAAGAATACCCCAATCATGTAGTATGAGGAGGTGTTAGCCATTAGGATTGTCCCAAGAGGGGAAGGAGGGAGGGAAACCTGGACTGCAGCTGTATTAGCACTCGAACATCTACATTTATGGTAGGTACAAAACTGTACTATGTTCATCATGCATACAGCTGCAGTCATAACAGATGGGTAGAATCCCAAAGCTAAGAAAGGGGTGGTAGGCACTAGGTGGCACTCGGAGGAGCCAGGATGCCTTGCAAGACTGCAGTGGCAAAGCCTGCCCTAGTTTTGGAGTATAATGGTAGGTGGTAGTGCTTGGAGAAGGTATGTACAGAACTCCAAGTGTCTGCTTCCATAATATCTTTGGTAGGGACTCCTCTGAGAAAGGCTGCAGAGGTGGCTGTGGCCCTTGTGGAGTGAGATCTGATGCCTGTAGGTACAGTCTTGCCATGAAAGGAATAGCAAAAGTGTATGCAGTGGGCTATCCATTTAGAGATTGTCTGTTTCTAAATTGGCTTTCCTTGAGCTCCTACAGCATAGGACACAAAGAGCTGGTCTGATTTTCTGAAAGGCTTTGTTCTGTCCAAATAATAACGTAGTTGTCTGTGGATATCCAAGGAGTGTAGTAGTCTCTCCCCTTTGTTTTGAGGATTAGGATAGAAGGTAGGTAAATGTATGGCCTGATTCAAAGCTACCTTGGATACCACTTTAGGCATAAAGGACGGGTTGGTTCACAAGGAAACTCTGTCCTGATGGAAGATGATGAAAGGCTGCACAGCCATGAGTGCTTGTAGTTCTGAAACTCTAAGAGCTGAGGTAATTGCCAGAAGGAAAGCTGTTTTCCAGGACAAATATTGCAAATCTGATGAGGTAGCTGGTTCAAAGGGAGGCAAGGTCAGTTTTTCCAGAATGAAATTGAGATCCCAAGCAGGTATTGGTTGTTTTCTTGGTGGTCTTAGATTCTTAGCCCCTCTGAGGAACTGCCTTAAGAGAGGGTGTGAGAATAAGGGTGGATCAGTGTTGTATTCTGCAGAAATGGCTGAGGCATGGATTTTGATGGAGGAGAATGAAATTTCACTGCTTAGCAGCTCAGTTAAGTACTGTAGTATTTGAGGTAAATTCAGTTTCTCAGGATCCTGACCCCTTTTCTCATTCCAGGCCCAAAACCGCTTCCATTTTGCGGAGTAAGCTTTTCTAGCTGACGGCCTTATGGCCTCCAAAATGACATCCTGCACCTCCTTGGAGAGTAGGGTTTGTTGTGATGCTAAGGAATCTTCCATGCAGCTAGATTGAGTGTCTTTAGCTGGCTGTGAAGAGTTTTGAAGCTGTGTTGAGTCAAGAGAAGTGGCATTAGAGGCAGTGTCCATGGTGGTGAATGCGTCAGGTTCCTCAGGAGTGGGTACCAGTGTTGTCTTGGCCAGTCCGGATCAATGAGGATCATCTTTGGTCTGTCTGCTCTGGTTTTCGGTAGAACTTTGGGCAGCAGAGGAAGAGGTGGGAAGGCATAAACTGTCATTGATGTCCAACAAAAAGAGAGCGCGTCCACTCTCCAGGCCTTTGGGTGGGAAATCCTTGAGCAAAATTTTGTCAATTGGTGATTTTTGTGGGAGGCAAATAGATCTATGTCTGGCCTTCCCCATGCTTGTATTATTTCTGTAAAGACTTTTGGATGCAACTTCCATTCATGTGGATCTGTCATATTTCTGCTTAGGTTGTCTGCCAGCATGTTTTCCTTGCCTGGCAAGTACTGTGCTTGTAGTTCGAGTTGTAAGTCCACGGCCATGTTTCAAAGTGACATGGTCAGTCTGCATAGGGGGTAGGAATGTGTTCCTCCCTGTTTGTTTGTGTACCACATAACTGTGGTGTTGTCTGTTCTTATCAGTAGTTGTCCTGGCTGCAGAAGGTCCTTGAAAGCTATAATAGCATTTATTACTGCTAGCATTTTCTTTTGATTGATGTGAAGGTGCTTTTCTTTTTGGGACCATTTGCCCTGAATGCACTGATCTGCCATGTGCACCTCCCATGCGTAGTCTGAGGCGTCTGTTGTGATGACTTGATTTGCTTGAGGCTTGCTGAATGGAAGGCCTGTGTTTGTTTGGCAAGCTTGAGCCCACCACAGAAATTCCTTTTGTAGACATGGAATTAGTGGTATTAATGTTTCCAAACTGTGGCTGTGTTGAGACCATATGCTTTTCAGGTACCACTGAAGTTTCCTCATATGCAGCTTTGCACATGGGATTAGTAAGATGCAAGATGCCATGAATCCCAGAGCCTGCAGGATTTTCCTTGCAGTAAGCCTGGTGCAATTTGCTAGTGCTGTGAAATACTGAGTTAGCTGCCCCTGCTTCTCTGGCGTGAGGTAGGCCATCTGGGTGTTTGTATCCAAGTTGGCACCCAGGAAAATTATCTTCCGAGAGGGTATTAGTCTTGATTTCTTTTTGTTGACTGTGTATCCCAGAGAGCTCAACAACATTATTACATAAGCCAGATGTTTCAGAAGTATGTGCTTGCTGTCCGCTTGGATCAGGCAGTCGTCCAAATAAGGGTATATTTGTATCCCTTAAAGTCTGCAGAAGGCAATTACCTTGACCTTGTTCGTGCGTAGGTACCTCTTGAATAGCATTCATGTCTATGAGCTTTGTAATTTGCCTTTGTGCCTCTGCCCTTTGATTGTGTGGCAGGTTTGGCATGCCTCTCATTTTTGGAAGGGTGTGAAAATGAAATCTGTAGCCTCTGTTTATAATGTCCAGGATCCATTTGTCTTTTGTGACAATATGCCGATTTTTTGAAAATAATGACAGCTTTCCTCCTAAGGGGGCTGCCATTTGAGACCTGGTTGGCATGCAAAGGGGAAAGTCATTGGATTTGCTTTCTGAAAGATTGCGAGTTGTCCTCACCACCTCTTTGTGTAGGAGCTTGTCATTGTCTGCCTCTATACAATCCTTGGGATTGCCCTCTGCCCCTCGGGCGCCTGTATCTGCCTCTTTGGGGTCTGTCTGTGGCAGGAAAGGACCAGTTTTTGGAAGGCCAATTTCTACTAAAACGTGGGGGTTGAACCTGTAGAAATTCTTTCACTGTTTGCATTGATTTAGCCTTTTCCTCCATTTTCCTTAATACCTCCTCAGCATTAGCACCAAATAGTACATCCTTTTGAAGAGGGGCGTCTAGTAATTTAGCTTTGACATGATCAGGCAGGGCTTGTTCCTTGAGCCAGGCATGCCTACGTATGACTGATCCTGTAACAGCAGCTCTACATGAGGCCTCTAGAGCATCAAAACCACATTGTAAGGTATGCTTACCCACTTGTTCTGCACTATACATCAAATCCTGCAACTCCTTCAAGTCTGGTTGTTCAGGCTGTGACATCTTACTTTTCAATTGTGATAACAAAAACTGTTGATATTTTAGCATATGAAACTGACAGTTTAAGGCCCTCATGGATAAGGTAGCCGAGGTATATACCTTTTTTCCCCACCTTTCTAAGGATCTGGAATCTCTCTCGGAAGGCAATGGATTTTTAGCAATGGAGGCCTTAACTCCCTTGGGACCCTGTGAGATGGTTTCTGGGTCAGCAGCATGGCTTTTGTATAGAAATTGGTGAGAGTCAGGGACCCTGTAGTACCTGTCAGGCTTAACTGGAGCTGGAGGTAGAGAGTCCGGGTTAAGGCAGGCCTCCGAGTAAACATCATCTAGGATGTCCAAGACAGGAGGTATAGCCAGAGGCCTGTGCTGAGGAAGCAAGAGGAATTCCCTGAGCCTTTTCTTGGAATCAGAATAATCCTGGCCTTCCCAGTGGAAGTGTTCCCTTAAGGTATGCAAAGTTTCCCCAAATGACTAATCCTCAGGGGGGGATACAGAAGGGATGGACTCCTCCGCATCAGAGTCTTCAAAAGGGGAGTAAGAATGTTCCTGATCATCAGAGTGCTCTGAAACAATGGAGCCCTGATCAGAGGAGGGGGAATCTTCCTCCACTCTAGGCCTTTTGTCCGGAAGGGGCTGAGAACCTCTGATAAGAGTAATTAAATCCTCAGCCATTTTAAGCATCTGTTTCTTAGGCATGGGGCCTGGAGATGGGCCCTGTGTAGCTGGTCTCTTAGAGTGCATGGTTGCTTTAGACTTGACTTTGTAAAAGCCTTGATGGAGAAAGAGGAGGAAGGTCTGAAGACACCTTGAGTGGAGGTGGACCTGTCCACATTCTGAGTTTCAACGTCAAGAGTGGCTTCGGTATCTGTAGTCGGGGTGTGGGCCGAGGAGCCTGCGACCTCGGGCACAGGAGACACCGTCAAAGACAGGTCGTCGGTAGGCAGGGGCTGCGTAGGCGCCTCACTGAGAACCGGACCACGTGTAGTCGGCTTTGGCGTGGTGTCGGTAGAGGCCGCGGACCTCACGTGTCGGTCCTTGTCTTTGCATTTTTTAGACAAAACCGGAGTCGGAGTATCCGACGACATAGTATAGTTAAATGCTTTTCCAAAATAATGCTGGGCGAACTCCGCCCGACGCTTAATAGTGCGTTTGTTGAAAGTAGCACAAAAGCGACAGGCCGAGACCTCGTGGTCTGGGCCTAAACAAGGTATACAGAGAGAATGGAAATCCTTATGCGGTATTTGCTTCCCACAAGAAATACAATTATTAACTTTGTCTGACATCGGTCTGAGGCAAGAAAAGGTTCCCCAACGAGGTACTTAGCTTTTAAGAAGACTTCGGTTTCCAAATTTTCGTAATCTCAGGAGCTGGCCGACCGGCACTTGCGAACTGTTTCTGCTTCGGGCACCGCGCGGCAAGAAAGACTGAAGAAAATGGCATCGGCTGGTTCCTTTATACCCCTGTCGCACTGACGTCAGGGAAGAAGCGACAACAACAGACGCCGGACCTAGACTTTGAAATTCGGCCGACCGAGGACCCGCCTGACGGCAGGAGAACCCATCTGTTATGAATGCAGCTGTATGCACGATGAACATCAGCAGGAAAAGGCGTCATGAATGAAGTCCAGAATCCAGCGGCACCCACAGCAGTGTACTGACTACGGGATCGACCACCTCCACCGGCCGCCAGCTAGGGGCAAAAGAAGAAAAAGATATATCATTAGTCTAGAGGCCAAAATGAATGTCAAAAATGAAGGCCAAAAGAGAGACAGCAAATTAGCATTTGTCAGGTTGCTTCCCCCACATTTCTGGTACAAGATAATGATTTCAGCATCATGCATTTCTACTTCTGGGACATGGAAGGGCATGACATCTTAGCAGCAGGAATGGCACACTGGTTCTAACACTGCATAGCACAAAGGTAGGGTATACAAAACAACAGTGGGACAAAGCAAAACCTGAAAATGTAAAGTGGAGTATGACAAAAAGATTTGTGTTCACATATTTATTTACTGCAGCTTTTGTCATAATGAGCATAGTTGACCAATAACTCACAAGCACCATCAACCCTTCCAGTTTGTAGCCTCAATGAGTTCCTGTAACAGTCTCAGTCTGTAGCACTTTGTGCTGCCCCATATATGGTGGCCACAGTAGGAGTTCAGCATTAACCCTCCATGGCAGGATCTTGTACCACTGGAGAGTCAGGTCTCATAGGCCTTCCATCAGAATCTTCAGGGTAACACATGATGAAGCTTAAAGAAAGTTTGGTATCAACTGTGGCAGTAAAGTATTGGTGGAGAGTGCACCAGAGAGTTTCAAAATACAGTTGTGCAAGTTGCACTTATCTATAACAGTAGCTGTTTGAATTCTTCACTACTTGCAGTAGCCTTTAGGCTGTAAGGGCTGTTTAACTACCCAGGAAAACAACAATCAGCCAGCTTAGCAAGGCTCTAATTACCCACCCACCTTCGCAACCTTCACTCTGAATGCTGACCGGATACCCCTAAGGAGGAAGATCAACAGTCAGAGTGAGTGAAGATTTATTTTTCAGGACTTTCTTGTCCATACATAGAGACACAGCAAAGCTTAACAAGCCTGAGCCAAAAACAATAACAACAAAGAAACACAAAGTAGAAACACACAGAACCCTACTTTTTATCCCAATTACAACTACATACAAGAGTAGAGGGATGAAGAGTGGATGTGGCTACTTCAGCAGTAAGGAATTTGAACACCTAGTATTACTTGTAAGTGTAACTTAGACAACAGTACTATGTTCATCATTTCCACTGCTGCAGTAGTCCTTAGGTATATGAACAGGTTACCAAAGCTTATCCAACCTGACAGTAGGAAAGCTATGGTTCCAGGAATCCCTGAAAAATAGTCTTAGCAAAGCTAACCTTGGAATTAGAAAAGGAAACAAGCTTGTAATGCTTTATAAAATTATGTATGGGGGACCTCTTAACTGCCTCCAGAATGCTTCCAGAGTCCAAAACTTTCCAGTATGTTGTCTAAGAATGTGTCTTGATACTGCTTGGAATGGTTTTGCCATGGTGGGAATAACAAAAAGCAACACACGAGGCTAACCACCTGGGGACTGTCTGTTCAGAAACAGGATGTTCCATTTTTGTCCCTTGATAAAGAATAAATACCTGATCAGCTTTTCTGTAGAGCTAAGTTCTGTCAAGATAGTACCAGAGCTGTTTATACATGTTCAGAGTATGCAGAACCATTCTCCCTGTTATTTAAGGTTCTGAGCAGATAAATAGGAGACTGATTGCTTGATTCAGAGTACTTTCTGTAACCACTTTCTGCATAAAAAAAAGATGTTATGTACTTACAATAACGTTCCACCTGTGTTGTCCATCTTCATTTATCCTTGACATTTGAGTTTGGTTCCGATATCGGAACTGACTTGGCCATTACTACAGCTCGCACAGGCCAAAAACGCTTGAGCTTCATCAATACCCACAACCCCCCTCTCCCAGTTTCCTGAATTTGCATATTAGAAATAAAGCATAAATATGGATACCTTAATGGAAACCATATCTGCTATGGCTTAATAAATGTCGTTATTACTATGAAAGTGTCCATTCCACCAAAAAAAACTTCAAAGGCCAGGGGACAGAGGAAGGGGAGTCAAGGATAAATGAAGATGGATGACACAGATGGAACATTATGGTAAGTACATAACTTATCTGATGTTGTCAATCTTCATTTTATCCTCGGCATATGGGACAGAGTCCCCAGCTACCTTAGACCTTGGGAGGACTCATGGAAGGACATTACTAAGCACCACTGAATCGAAAGATGCTATTCCCTAGAGACCAAATCCAATTTGTAACGTGTAATAAAGGTATGGGAGGAAGGGGTTCCTATGAGTTCAACGAAAACGCATTATGTCAAATGCGTTTTCGTCGACACATGTAGAGCCAACAGGCAAAACAGCGAAGCTGCTGTTCAGCAACATTTTTCCCTGGGAAAGAAGTTGCTTGACCGCTTCATTGTTTTGCCATGTTCTGAAGTGTAGTGTGGTCCCTTGTCCGGTATAGCTCCCGAGCGTGATTGTGCAACAGTTACTGACTTTAGGGTTAGGGTGCGGATTAAGGTAAGTGCATATGTATGAAAGTGTTTACTGTTTTATATTTTATGTTAAATGTATGGTTGAGTTCCGTGTGTATGTGTTTTCAGTTGTTTACTTTTGTTTTTGGGGGGGTAGAGTTAGGGTTAAGGTAAGTGTGTATGTGCTTGGAGCCGTTTATGTGAATGTGCGAGAATTACTGACCTTAGGGTTAGGGTGTGGGTTAAGGTACGTGCATATGGTTTAAAATGTTTATTGGTTTTTTTTCCGTTAAATGTATGTTTGGGTTATGTGCATATGTGTATTTAGTTGTTTACTGGTTTTTGGGGGGGTATAATTAGGATTGGGTATGTGTGTATGTATTTGGAAGTGTGTAATGTGTTTTTTTTTTTTTTTGCGGGGATTGGAACAGCGATTTCCTTCCCTAGGAAAGAAATCGCTTTTCTTCAGATTCGACATTTTCAGCTTTCGCTGAAAATGTGTCAATGTAATATCGTTCGCTGTTTTAAGTGTTCGATGTTGCAATATAGACCCGGAAGAAACCTAAGTAGCTGCTGAACATATATCATCCAATGAAGCTCTAGACTGGAAAACAGCTGAAGTGGCAACAAATCTTGAAAAATGTGCCTTCACAGGTCTAAACAAAGCAATTTTCTTTTTGTAATAAATAAAGGGAATGCAATCCTTCAGCCATCTGGCTAAGGTCACCTTGCTGACAGCTTTACCAACACTAGCACTTGAAAAAGACACAAACAGTTGGTCAGATGTTTTGATATCCTTAGTTCTGTGGAGATAAGATTATAATTGTCAACATCTAGGAAAATGTAAACAGTATTCACTTCTGTTCGGAAAGTTTGAAAAGAATACCAGCAAATTAATAGTCTGATTGATATTAGACCCTGACACCACTTTAGGTAGAAAGGTGGAATTTGTTTGTAAGGAAACTCTGTCTTTCTGAAAAATCAGATAAGGTGGTTTACATGATAAGGCTTGAATTTCTAATATTTTTCTAGCAGTGGTTATTGCCACCAAAAATAATATTTTCCATGACAAGTAAGAGGATGTATGATGGTTTGCAACACTAGGCTTAGGTCCCAATGAGGAGCAGGAATTTGAAAGGGGGTTTCAGCAAAAGTGTCCCTTTTAAGAATGACTTACAAAGTCTATGAGAAGCCAAGGAACATTCTTCCAAACCATCATGGAAGTTTGAAATTGCTGCTAGTTTTCTGGGTGGAAGGTTTATGAGATGCTAGGAGAATTTTGCATACTGGGAAAGAAAGGTTAAGATGTCTGGCAACTAGTGGAACTGGAAGAACCATGCTGTCAGCTTGAGGTTCATAATATTTGGGTAAACTAGTTTGTCTGGATGGGACAAAAGGTCTGGAGTTGGATCCAGAGTCCAAGGTCTTTCAATTAGATTCAGGCCAAAGAAAGGGGAACCAGATTTGTCGAGGCCAAAATGGAGCAATGAGTATTAGTGTGCTCTTCAACCTGAATTTTGGGAATAGAGTTATTGGGGGAAAGGCATATAGGAGTCCGGAGGGCCAAATGTGGAGAACAGCATTTCTTAGGAGATTGAAGCACACTGCATTTACCCACCATGTCACGCAACTCTTAAAACAGTATCAGCAGTCCGTCTACAAACTGTAGGAGTAGAACCCACAGCCTTCTGCATCAAAAGCAAGTATTCCACCTGTAGTGATACTAACAATGCTCTTGGTGACTTCCCTGGGAGGGAGAATCAGAGCAAAGTAGTTGCTGCATTTGTTGTTAGGGGAGAGGCGAACAGGTCACAGTAAGGCTGGCCCCACTGATGGAAAATCTCTTCTGTCACTGCTGCATTGAAAGACCACATGTGAGGGTGTAGGATACATTCACTCAGTTTGTCTGCTATCACACTGAAACTCCCCAGAATGTGTAATGCTATCAGAAAGTGGTTGGAAGAAATTGCCCCTGCCCACAGTCTGAGTGCTTCTCAACAAAGGGGGTAAAACTTGGTTCTTACCTGTTTGTTGACGTACCAAACTACTGGTTGTCTGTTTGAATTGCAATTATTCACAGAGGAAGAGCTGTTTGAAAGGCTTGCAACACTAAAAGCACCACTCTTAGTTCCAGAACACTGATATGCAAGTTGGCCTTTAACTGGGACCAAGTGCCTTGGACAGTCTTGCCCAGAAAATGCCCCCCCCCCCATCTTGGACGTGTCCGTGGTCACAATGGCCGTGGGTTCTGGAAGGACAAAGAGGCTGCCCAGGAGCATTTCTTGGAATGACTCCACCAAGCTAGATCCTTCCTGCAATGATTGGTGATCAGAATCTGGCCCGACATGGATTGGTATAGCATAGACAGCTGAGATGCCAGCAGCCATTGTAAGATTCTCATGTGAAATCTGGCAAGAGGAACTAGAGTTACTGTCGCTGCCATCGAACCTAGAACATGTAAAATTAGTCAAGCAGCCACCTTCTTTCTGTGGGTGATCTTCTGAACCTGAGTTATGATTTTTTTGAAGTCTCACTGGAGGAAGGGGTGTTATGATTATTGTCATATTCAGTAATGACCCTATAAACTCTGAGATGGAGTCAGCTGAGATTTTTCATGGTTTATTATTATTCCTAGATACACACAGGTCTTGAGAATGTAATACCTTGCCCTCTATCAATCGATGCTTGGCTGGAGCAGTAATGAGCTAGTCATCCAAGTATGGCAACACCTGGAATCCCTGCAGTCTCAAGTGAGCTACTACTACTGCCATACATTTGGTGAACACCCTGGGGGCTGTGGTGAGACCAAAGGGCAGCACCCTGAATTGGTAATAACTGGCTCCCATCTGGAAGCAGAGGAATCTTCTGGAGTGCTTGTCCATTTTTATGTGGTAATATGCATTATGAAGATCTACTGAGCACATCCAGACATCCTTTCCCAGAAACAGAAGAATGGACTGCAGTGTGACCATCTGGAATTTCATTTGTTGAACTGATTTGTTCAACACTCTGAGATCCAAAATTGGTCTCCAGTCCCCTGTCTTTTTAGCACTAAAAAGAATCTTGAGTAAATTCCAGATCCTCTCTGGTCTGGTGGGACTTCCTGGATAACTCTTTTGCCTAGCAGCTTCTGAATTTCTAGAAGTGCTGGTTCCCTCTGACTGGATGGAACACTGGGGATGTTTTTGAAAATGTGGGGAAGTTGGAAAAAGGTATGGTATAACCTCTGGATATGATCAATTGTACCCAAGAATCTGTTGCATTATTTATTCAGGCATTTTGGTGCAAGGATAAATGTCCCCTGACTGCTGCTAGAGGAAGACAATTGGGCTTCCTTTCAGGAATGCTGAAAGGACTTACCTGGGAAGGAGTCCTTCAAGCTCTGATTCTGCGGACCATCTCTCTTGCATGGACAGCATCTTCCATTATAGTTCCACCCTCTGCCCTGGTAGAACTGGCACCACATGTGTCTTGGAAAGGCCCCTGGGATTTCCTGAACCACATTTTTCCACTGCTCCTCTGATTCCTGGAAAAGGATCTTTTGGGAGTAGAAAAATGTTTGCCACTGCAGAAATGGTCATCCCATCCTTTTCACATCTGGAAAATGTCTCTCTAATGACATTTTGTGTCAAAAAGGGACAATCTGTCAAAGTCAACACTGATGAATGAAGACTTAAATGGTTCCACAAAGTCACAAAGGCGCATCCAGGCATGTCCCCTTATGGCTACGCCTGAACTTGCCACTTGGGTAGTCCTTTTGGCTGCATGTGCAATCAGACTCATGGACAAATTTGACACAGACTCCAGGGTGGCCAACTGGGAAGCAACTTTGTCTTGAACTCCTTCAGTAACACCTCCTGTGAAGGTATCTGACAATTCCTTGATCACATCCCACTGGAGTCTGGTAAAATGTGCAAGAAAATTCAAAGATCTTAAGGTGAATGTCGATGAAGCGTAAACCCACTTCCCAAACCTATCCATCAACTGAGACTCTCTGTTGGGAGGATAGATAGAGGAACTCTCATCAGCCAGTTCCTCTTTAGTAGTGTCCACTATGACCATGGCATCTACCAGTAGACCTTTGTTCCAGAATTGCTTATCCTCTGGGGAGGATAACATTTTGTCTAGTCTCTTGGGGATAAGCTCAATGAAGTCTGGCACCTTCCATGCCCATTGCAAGATCAACTGAATAAGCTTGACAGAGAGTGTAGTCACCCAAGAGGTAGAGAAGTGGGTACCAAAAGTCTGCTGGTACACCTACTCCTTCGAGGAAGGATTTTGGGACTTCCCGTCAACCCTTTGTTTTTAAATTTCCAGGATGTCTCCAAAGGAGAAATCATCAGGGGGTGGCCTTGGGGAACCTTCACTCTCATCAAAATTGGTGTCTTCTGTGACCGATTCCTGTGGGAAATCTAAGTGCTTCCTCTTGCACTTTTTCTTCTGAGGAACATTCTCAGGGAGAGAGTCTGGGGAGGTACCAGAAGAGGTCAGAATATGATTCTGTGAGTCATGTGGATTTGGTACTTGCTGCCCCAGTGGAGAGGCAGGTCAAATAAGGGACCATGAGGATGGGATGTGTTCCAAGGAGGATAGGACTGACTGAGTGACCAGTGTAAACAAAGCCCTCTCCATTGCCTCAAAGGCTGGCCCCTCTGAAGAGGGAAGGGAGCCTGGAACTGAGAATGACTGCCTAGGAACTGTGGTCACTCTCCACTCTGAGACAGCTCCTGAGGCAGAAGCCAGGGCCCAGATGTACCATGCCGAACTCCGAGGCACAGAGAAGGCGCCGAAAAAATTGGAGTTGACCCCGGCTCCTCAGAACCGAAAGGACAGATATGGCCGTGGGAGGACTCCGGATCTGACATAGCCAAAGAACTCAGGGAAATAACTGGTTCTAAAGGGAGAGATATCTCCAGAACTGAAACAGTTGGTGCTGGAAGGCTCAGAGATGACATTTCTAAAACATCAGAGGAGATCAGAGGAGTAGTAGTTTAGGGGGTAGAAGCTGAATCAATTCTGACACACAAAGGGGTCGGAGACCAAGTCTTCTCACCCACAGAATTTTATTCACTAGTCTCTCCACACCAATCTCTGAGACTTTTGGCAGAATGGATAGAGGCTGGAGATTGTGATTTTGGTCTTTGTAAAAAGACCTCAGGCAATTTGCCAGCAAATGGGTCAATAGATGGAGAATAGACCACTCTTGGCAAATTAAGCTGTTGAACTGTCTGCGCCGATGTAGTCAGTGTTAACGTGGGGGTGTCCGGAGTTGAAATTTGAATCTCCTGGTGTGTCAAAATTTTGTCAATGTCTTAGGAGCAGAAACAGTTGTCAATACCGATGATTTCTTTCCCGGCACCAAAGTTTTTGACTGAGATCCCATCGGATCCAATGTACTTTGTGTAGCTGATTATTTATGCTTTTTACAAGTCGGTTCCAAGGGGAATGATGGTACAGACAAGCTCCTCTCTTTGGTTCATTCTAAAGAAGATGACAAGGAAGGGGAAGAAATATCAGTTTTACTCTTAGCAGCAATTATGGCTTCCTCAAACACTGATGGAATTAAGCGGTTCAAGATTAATTTATTCTTCCTCTCGACAACAGCTCTGTGGCTAAAGCTGTGGCAAATGCTACAGTCCTCCTGAAGATGTATGTCACCTAAACAATAGACACATAAAAGATGCGAGTCTGAAAGGGGAATTTTGTGGACACACTTTTGGCATTTTTTAAAACCAGTGGGCCCTTTAGGGTTATTAGTCATAATGACAGAAAGACAAAGAAACAAACACTACGTTTCTATAGAAAAGGGCAGAAGTAGAAACCAGAAAAATAAATATTTTTTTTTTTTTGGAAGGGGGAAACAACAAAGAAAGAAGGGACTTATCAACAATGATAGTTTAAGCTACACCGAAGTGTACAGAGAGCAGAAAGAACACTTAAAGAAAAGGGGGAAACTATCAACAATGATAATAAGGATACACATTAAGTGTATGGGAAGGGATCACAAAGGGAGTAAAGGTATACTAATGTATGAAAAAGTATAACGGTAAGAAGAAATAAGTTTTACAAGAGATTTTTCTTTAATAAAAAATAAAATATGAATAAAACAATAACAAAATAAACTTAGCTCTATAGCTGAAGCAAACATGTCTATCTGGAAAAGCAGCAAACAAGATCTGATGTAACTGGGATGGGAGGATTGTGGGTAGGGATGAAGCTCGAGAGTTTTTGGCCTGTGCGAGCTGTAGTAATGGCAGAGAAACCGAACCCATACAGCAAGGATAAAATGAAGACTGACAACATCATATAAGAGGTTTCTTCTTAATGTGACACTCTCTCTGTGGAATATGAGATAGGTTTACCAAACATGAGAGCTTGCAACTGAGATACTGTTCTAGCAGACTTTAGAGTAATGAAGAGGACAGTTTTCTAATTAAAGAACCTCAGATCAACCTGATGAGCAGGTTCAAATGACGTAGTCAACTTTTCCAGCACAAAGTTGAAATCCCAATGAGGATCAACCTGTCTAGGAGGACGTCTCATGTGTTCCCCTTCAGAAACTGTTTTATCACAAACGGGGAAGATAGAGGAGGATCCATGGACAGACATTCTCTTACAGAAGTCTGAGACTGACTGGAGAAGCTCAGGAAAGATTCCAGATAAAGATTCACCTTATCATGCCAAAAAGGCCTATTGAAGAGGCGTATCTAGAAGGCAGCCAAGAAACACAATCCTGTGAGTTGGAGTAAAGGAAGATTTTGTAACAATTATCTGGAAGACAAGATTGGTCAGAAGAGACATACCCCAAGTTAATGACTCTTAACATCTGAATAAAGGCTGCAAAGATAAGCAAGTCATCAAAATAAGGAAATATGTGAATACCATTCAGTCTGCCATCAGTTATGAATGGAGAATAAATGTTTTGTAAACATCGCAACTTCAGATAATCCATGAGTTAATGAAGAAAACTGATAATATGACCAGGAAACAGAGAATTGTAGAAATTTCTTGAGTCCTGCGGTTATGGGAATGTGATAGAGGAATGAGGGATAAAAGGTTCAGCAAGGTCAGCATTCTGAATTTCAGTACATTCATATACAGGTTTGGAAATTAAAGATTTACTACTGGTATCCAAGAGGCCTCTTTCTTTGGTACCAGAAACATTATATAATAGCTTTTGACTTTGACTTACAGGCACTTGCTCTAGGACTCCTTGGGTCAAAAAAAAAAAATTTGAACATCCTCAAGAAAATATTCTGTTTGGTTCAGAGGTTGGGGGGAATTCCCCCAGAAGGGAGGTATTTGTGTACAGTGCCATTTGTAACCTTTCTGCACTGCTTTTAACAACCAAGAGTCTAAGACAATCTTTTGCCAAAGGGAGATGTTTAGAACCAGTTTCTGGGACAAGTTTGCGAAAATACTGACTGGGAGGGAGGGGGGAAGTATGCTGGCAGAGCCATTCTGTACTTTTGTCTGTTCCTTTTTCTGAAGGGACTCCTGTGTCATTCTTTATAGGTTCATAGATTAGTACTAAGCTAACTGCCTCTTGCGAGCCATTTTAAGCCTAGCCAATTATCCCTTGTGAGACTCAAACCCTGCATCTTGTGCTTGCAAGGCAAATACCTTAACCATTAGGCCACCCTCCCAACCCTCCATCTATCTCATTTTATCTCATTGTTTGCCAGAATATGACTAGTGTTGTTTATTTTGCTTTTTAGTGAAAGAGGAAAGTTTAATAGATTTGTATCGAGGGATAAAAAAAATCTTATATACTCCATGAATTAACTTTCTTCTCTCATCAAATTATTTGAAAACCTGGGTAGCGGAACAACCAAACAATACTTCCTTTTGTAAAGTAGAATCTAAGATTTCAGACTTTATGTCATCTGCAAACTTTTGATTACATACCCAGGCATACGTTCTCAACACTGTATTGCAACGAAGAGTATCTGCAGAATCATATGCATTCTTTAAAGCATGCTTGGATACCTGGATTCAGAAAAGAGCTTTCTTCCCTACTACTTTATTTTTTATTTATTTTAGTTACATTTGATTACCGGGAAAGACCAACTGGGTAGAAGCCCATTTTCAAATTAGTTACAATATAAAAACAATGGTTAAGAAATGTTACAAGTTATATGACAATCGTTTAATATTTATATAAAAAAAATTAAAAGCAAGTTAGTCTAATAAAAACAGGAATTACAATATAAAGTGAGGGAAAAACAAGCTTATGGTATACTTAGAGAGAAAGTCAGGGAAGATTATTTGCTATACGTAAGTAAGTGAAAAAGGGAGAGTAAGGAATGAAAAGGTACTTGCTCATATTTAGGGATATAGCTTATCCTAGATTTGAGCAAGAACAAAGCCAGATTTTAGCTACGAACTCTGTCAAAGTGGTACTGAAAGATGGAATGGAGGGTACTGACCTGATGATTACAGGTGAGGAGGTTCCAAGCCTTAACAACCTTGAATGAGTACAGACAATGTCCAGCAGATTTGATAGGTTTGTAGACAGACAAGAGTTTTTGGTCACTGGATCACAATGACCAACTGGAAACATATTCGTTTAGAATGTTTTTTAATGCACGACAGGCAGATGGATGTTGGATAATTTTATAAGTGGTAAGAAGCTGTGTATATGTTAGCTGATGAGGCAGTTCTAACCAATTGAGGCTTTTTAGTGCTATACAGTGGGGGGTTCTGAAACGGGTAATTTGCTGCAGATTTAGCAACTTAGTTATAACATTGTTCGAGTCTTTATTTTTGTAAAGCCTGGAGGTTAGTAAAGATAGAAGCGCCATAAAGAAGAGTGGGGAGGAGATAAGGAGTGGCAAGTGTAGTTTTAGTTGCATTGCTGAGAAGGTTTTTGGTTATGTAAAGCATCCCTAATTTTTGATGAATTTTTCTGTTTCCATGTGTACCATATTGTCAGATGTGCAAATCAGAGGTTGGCCTATTCTGTGGATATATAGAGATTGTTGGTAAAAATGTTAAACAGGAGGGGAACAAGCACAGAGCCTTGTGGTACATCAGGGGTAACTGGGAGGTAAGGAGAAAGCATGGAGTGTTTTACTGACTTTTTACATTTTACTGACTGACACCTACTGGACAGGTAGCTTTTGAACCACAGAATGGTGGGCTGAGATAGACCTAGTGAGGACATCTGAAGTAGTAGTTTGCTGTGACAAACTGTGTTGAAGGCTTTAGACAAGTCTAGAGATAAGGAAGAGACTTGTTTGCTGTTATCTCTAGCTTTATTGACAGTATCTATATAAGTTAGAAGGGCAGTGCTAGTACCCACCCCTCAGGTCAAACTATAATTAAAAGCAATCAGTTTATAGCGAATACAAAGCAATTAACAAAGAGATATGAAATAAAACAAGTTTTCTAGAATTTCCTAAAGCTAAATAACTTGCATATGCAACATAGTCTACTGGTCAAGAAAAAGGGGACAGTAGCCAATTCAGTAAGAGGCCCTTAGAGTGCACGTATTATTTCACAGAGACTTTCCATCATAGAGCAGGCCTTTACTTGACTGATTAAAGTTAATATACAGCAATGTTCTTAATGATAAATGTGCTTACATTATGCAAAGACAAAATTTTCAGTCATCTTGTAAGAGTAGGGCCTTGCAGCAGCGCTCCTGCAGTATCGAGGTCAGATGTAGTGACCGTAGGCTATTATGCAATGACAAAATTCTCAGTAAACTTGTAGAATTACGCCTTGGGGCAGAGCTATTACAGTATCAAGTTCAGATGTAGTGACAGCAGGCTCTGCTCTATGAAAGAAGATTGTGACTGTGTGTAAGAGGAGACAACACCCAGGAAGAACAGTAGCAAATTCCATCTGACTTTCCATATAACAAAGCATAAACTTCCACAGGTATGCATGATAATTGAGAATTCTGACAGCTAAAATGGAAAAAAAAAATTCTTAACTTGGCAGTCCAATGTCTTACCTTCCTTATCACCAGGAGAAGGGTTATTGTTCAGGATCAGCCTACCGCCAAGTAGGCAAAGGAGTGGATATGGTTGCTAGGTCTGTTATAAGGTGGGAGAGAAAAAAATGGTATTAGTCCGAGGCACTTTATACATTTTAACTACTTTTTTAAGGACTGATGGCTCGGTGTCAGGATTACTGGCTGTATAGGAGGAATGGGTGAGGAGCAAGAAATAGCTTTTTGTAACATAATGTATTATATGTACTCAATTTAGAACATCTACTTGCTCCCATAAAGTATCCCATTCATCTCGACTATGGTCTGATTACAAGAAAATTACTCCATAAAGAGTAAGAGTTAATATTTTACTCAGTCAGACAGATGGGCTTGTGAATCTATAGAAGAAAAAGCCCTACCTCAGTTATAATCAGAATCTTCAGACCCTGTTTCCTCAGGAATTTATTTACACAGGATGTTCACCTGTAACAGCTTCTGGACACCACATTTCACACCATGTAATGCATGCCTTACTATGAGAAGAAAATCATCTTTCATAACTTGTAATTATTTCTTGTCATAATCAATGTTTAACCATTTGTGTTTTTTCTTAAAGAGAGTCCCTGTGGAAGAAGACTAGTTTGAAGGAGGGATGTTTGACCAGTCTAATGGTCACCTGCTTCTGTTACTCCATGAAGAATCTCCCAGAGTGTCTCCTAGCCTTAGAGAAAATGGTTCTCCCATACCAGTATTGGACACTGGAATAGCCAAAGAGGATGTAGCTGCCCTCAAGTTTGGGATTGCCAAAAGGACTACATAAACTACATAAAAGGAAGCCAGAGAGACAAGTGAGTGGTCTGAGTAACAAACAATAGCCACACCAAGCTCATCTACTATCAGCTTAGGCAGAGCCTGCTGCAATGGAAGGAGTTCTTTGGTAAGTCATTTTTTTCTTGCTAGAGCAGCTGGAGTGGAATCAGCAGGTCAGAAATACCCATGTTGTAGCTGAGAAGGAGATGCTAAAAAGTGGTAAGAGCTGCTAGAGTGAGTCAGTTGGAAGGTAAGTTGCCACCTCATGTACACAAGAATCACACTTACATTCACACTTCTTATCCCAGCACCTTCACAAAGTAAAACCATAAGCAGCACTCAAATTCCCTGTCAGCACTCCTTTTAAAATGTTAAATACACTGACAGGAAAAGACAACGGCAGGTAGGTTGTCATGATTATAAGCATTACACTGAAAAATATATTCCTGCCCCTTCCAAAGTATCACTTTTTATTACAAAATAAAAGTTTAAATAAGCAGTACATATAATTTCACAAAACAGCCCCCAGTACATGAACTAACCATAGTAGCTAAAATAGCAGTCCCTGATGGGAAACTTCCAACACTGGTATTAAAAAAAAAAAATCCAGGTTTCTTAAAGCAGAACTTTTTGACAGAAAATATAATTATGCATAACAACAGAGTGAATGTGTGTGTGTGTGTGGGGGGGGTGGGGGGGGCACCACAGTTCTGTGAATCTGTCTGGTTATTGTTTCCTGGGTAGGGAAACAGCCCATATAGTCTAAAGGCTACTGTAGCAGTGGGAATGACTAACATATGAGCCCCTCTGCCTGTGTCTCTGTTAAAACCAGGAAGTTCACACAATGATTTCTGTATCCACTAGCTGACTGTAAAACAGTGAAGTACACACCGATTCAGCAGATTCTTATTAATTCAGAAAAGTACCCCTATCCACTACTACAGTTTTTCAGTGCATTTATATACATTACTCTATTTCACATTAATCCTAATTTAAAAAAAAGCTGTTACTGAGTGCTCAGTCTGTCCTTCCTCTAAATAGTTTACAAGTGAACCAAGCTGAATCCTGAATCTGGGTTACTGGCAAGATTAACGTATTATTGCCACACTCATGGCTGATGGTTTTGACTTCATTAACCCACTAGTTACTGTGACCAGTATACCACAGACCAGCTTATGGTTGATAGCCACGCCTCTGAGGCATCTTTAACCAGTGTGAGTTGGATGGTGAGATGTTTTTGCAGCTTTCAACACCCAATGTATAGGTTTTGTACCAACACCATTGTTCTCTGAATACACTACCTCTGACATCGTACCAAACTGGAGAAATGGCAAATATATTATTTTCCTTGGAGAAAGTATATTTAGAGATCAGAGTGTCAAGGCAGGTGCTGGGTACTGTGTCTGTATGTGTGTGTTGGAGGCGGGGGGATATGCAGGCCTGCAACCCACCACGAAAATGGCTAAACGTCAGTAAATGTTCTCCTGTTTTACGTAACAGTAATTTGGGCCAGTATGCTTGGCAATGGGAAGTCAGGCACAAGGTAAATATACCACACTCAACCGCTGCTAAGACCACATGTTTAAATATTTCTAATATTGCATACTTACAAAACACTGCATAGGGCAACAGATATTAAAAAAAAAATTATATTTTTTGCAATTAAGTTTCCACATACAGCAAACACAATACACACCACAATGCACTGTCCTCTTTGTAAACCACCTAGTCAAACTATGCCATACTTAATACCCTCCAAAATGAATTCTTCAGTTGTGCACACAACAGAGCATAAATTGCCAGCATATTGCCAATATTAGTTGATGCCTGCCTGTATTTAACTATATAAAAAGACACAATGAAATGCTAACCCTTTTGGTATGCATACTGCAGTTCCAAATGTCAGCTGCAGAATGATATTTTTAAAGTACCTCTTTGCCTTGAGACTGCCAACAAATGAGAGGGGCAAACTATTAAACAATTACTATATAGCAAAAATCTATTTTTTTCTCAAGCTCATTAGATTTTTCTTTTTTCTCCTAAATTGTTAAATGAAAAAGGCACATTAAGATTAACTATGTTTCCTGATGTGACTCAAAGCAGAACTTGTTAAAAAGGTGCATGGGATCATGTGGTATGCAAATGAAAACAGTAGATTAAATAAAAAAAAAAGGAAAAAGATGCTGCTCAGTATGCAAGTCCACAACTTGGTACAGTCAAACAGTGGACAAAATTACAGCTATCAATTTCACGTAAAAGAAAGAAGTCAAGTCATATTACAGCTACCTACTGGCAAGAAGATGGTTTTCTCTTCAGATGCTTAGATACGTTTGTAAACTGCAAAGTAAAAGCCAACAGAAGCTAGAAGCAGCCATTACTGTAATGAAAAGCTGCTGCTGAAGACTTAGAAATTTTCCGTATGTCACTTTATAGTACCACTCTGTGCTTCCCATGTTCTTTTGTCAGACATGTAGACACTGGCTTCTACGCAAGTGTCTGAACCACTCCAAAGTAAATCAACTGGCAGGACAGCATACAGTAAAAGGTTGGCGTCATCTACTCTACAACCAAAATGCCTAACCTCAGATTATCTCATTACACTAGCTCACAGCAGGGCACACAAATCTCCCGTAACTTTAATGACAGCATTGCAATAGCAGTGGGCCACTCGTTTATGATGTTAACTAGTTATTAAATTGAATAGTGTTAAATACCTTTACCCTTGTTCCTTCATCCACACTCAGCAGTGAGGTGCTTAAAACCATAGCTATTCCCTTGGAGAAAAAGAACTCAGCCTGATTTTAAACTTAGTTGATACCCAAGTCAGAAAGGTGACAACACTGAAAAGCTACAAGCCAACTATGAAACTAGGATGCATGGCACCTTCCACAACTCCTAGTGAAGTATAAAAATCTGCAAAGGTATCTCAAAGGTAATGTAAAACAGTGCAGAAACAAAACCTGAGAACCAACTTAGTGACACATATATGGGACTTTTGCATTTAACTACTCCCTCTTCCAGCTGAAACAGATTCAGTGAGAAACTTTCCTACAAAAAAAGACTTAAAAAGTGACACAGAAAAATGCCACACACCAACCACAAGCAATCAGTATTGTTCTGTGAATGAAGGGTGAGTAAGAGGGATTAAATAAAAATACCCTAAGTTTTTAAAATATATCATACACTTTAGAAAACACCTTTTTACTCCATACAATTTTCTATTTTTCAGAGGGGTACATTAAAAGACCTGCTATTTAGCTAATTTTTCCTGAGATACTTTCAAGGCTACTTCTGCTATGCATAATTCCTGAGATGCTTCAGTTAATGTTCATATCTTTAATAATAAGGCATCAGGACTTGAATTCAGAGCTTTTACTTAGAATCGGGGTTTGATCTGGATAGTTCTTCCTGAAAAACAAACAAACAAAAAAGAACAGGTTTACATGAGGAATGCAACAGTGAAGTCTAAACCATATAAAATGTACTACAAACGTTGACAAAAGTTGAAAATTGACTTGCACAGCAACTTGAAAATCCTGGGATCCTCTACAAAACAACTTGATTTTTAAAAGATTAGTTTCACTACAGGCTTTCACTTTGTAAGATGTGAATGTGATCATTTGGAAAGTAACCAAATCCACATCACAAAGGAACCAGAGGCAAAAAACAATTCAACACACAAATAACCTTTTGAAATCAAACACAATAACAAATGTTTAACCATGGCTGGCTGATCTCTTTCATTCTATGAATTAACAATAGACTATCAAAACTGGGAATCAATACTGTTTTAAAAACTAATTTAAAATGTAATTAAATAAAGAACAAATCTCTACCTGCTTACATAAAAAAAACTTAGCAAATATGATAAATTATCACAAGTAATGTGCCCTATATTTAAGAATATAAAACAAATAAATATGTTCATTAGTCTCAGGATAAGCAGACACAATAAGTTTTAACTGTAGTAGCAGTTTTTCTTTTTCAAGCAGAGCATTACAGGGAGATGCTCTCTCAGCTGCATCAATTTTAGAAAGAACAAAAACGCAAACTTTTAAAAATTAGAATAAATATTTACATGTTTATAAACAGCACTATTGTAATTTTTTTAACACCTACATAGAGCTCAAATTCTCTTCTTTAATGGACGCTCAGTTTTTCCAACATAAGTATCACATGATGCACACTGGGTCAGGTACACTGCAGCTTTCGTGTTATAAGCAAATTTACCATTACAAGAAATAACTATTATAATTCTTAACAGTAGCAGAAGATATGCCAAGTATTAATCTACACTGACTGCACTTGCCACATTTAGCCATTTTACCTTTCACAGCCTGCTTAAATTGGAACTTCTTTCAGGAATTTATTTAACATTAGTATCACCTTCAAAAATAAACCTGAAACTAACCCCAAAAATGTTATATCACACTGGAAAAAAGTTTAACCAATTCTTTTTAAAAATACTGCACACTTCAAAAATACTAGTTGTAGAAGTAGGGACAAATATTTTAAAGTCAATCATTTTTAAACTAAAATAATTTAAAACAAAACTGTGATCACACAGAACAGGCTTATATAAATCCTGACACTGCTGTCACCACAGCAGCAATCTGCTCAATCATACTGAACTTATAACCCCTGTTAAGAAACACAGTTTAAAAATTCAACTCCATCCAGAAATAACTATTCGTGAGAAATAATTTGTGAAAGTCTAACAATTTGATCTTTAATGATGACCCTTTTCTAATGTACAGGGTGGCTACTATACCAATTCAAATAAGAATTTGCGAAGCTGAACTTACAGTAAATAGAAGACTGCAAACAAGCTGTGGTCAAGATCTTTCCACACCTTGACATCTAAATAATGTATTTCAGAAAAAAATACTGCATAGACAAAATTTAAAAAAGATGAAGTGTGTTCCAAAAAAATGAAAAAAATATTCTAATTCAATTTCTGAGTCATTCCACAGCATAAAAATAGCATCCTGATATCTGAAGTTTACATTACTTCTGGAAAAAATTGTGCTTGGAAAAGCATGCCTTTTTTCCAATAGACAAGCACTAAGTTGACAAACGTGGGTGCAACCACAGCAGTCAAAGCCATCTCTGTCCTTTGCCTGCAGTACTTACCTTTAAAAATAAAAAAATATATATTCTTTAAAAAATGGTGATAAAATACTCAATAAGTTGTAAATCTTGAGCAGTAGCACACTAATCATCTCTAATAAGCCAACACATACCAACATCTTGGGGATTAATAGAGTATAAACCCTACATATCAGCTGTCACTAACAAAGCCTCCGCAACAGATTTATTTTTTGTTAACAAACTTAAAAATGCCATGAATCTATAATTAAATAGGGATAAAGCTTGAAAACCCCTTTCATTTATGATTTATACAAATAGATAAAGGTTATGTGACAGACCCTCTAGCAGTGACTATGGGTCTAAAAGTTGGGATATGTACATTACAACGAATCTTTGGAATTCCAAAAATTGTGGACACAGCTGGATATAAAACATGTAAAACGTCGAACAACTCAGAAGTAATAAAACCTTGATATGATAAATCTTTAAACAAGTATTTAACCTGGGCATGTGGAATATTCACTTCATTTAAAGTAACCCTTTCATAAAAAAATCATCACTTAACAAATTTAACATTTTTGCAGAGTAATCAATTGAGTTCATTATACCAAGCCCACTTCCCTTACTGGGTTTCATTACACAAACAGACTTTTTTTTTTGTAAATGTCCATTAAGGCTTCTTTATCTTTTTTACACAATTTATAGAAGAACATTTATTTTACTTCCTATACACGGCTCTAAAAATCTTTTGCAGTACCAGATTCAAATCCCTGCAACACTGGCAGTAAAATCGAGTTAAAACAGCTTGTGCGTTTAAAAATTACAGATAGTTCTTTTTTCTCCTGCTGACTGCCATTAAAAAAACAAATGAAAATTTAGTCTATGAGTAAAAGGTTTTAAATCTGCAATTAAAGTCTCAGGTTTAGCTAATATCACTGGAACAAAAGAAAAATAACACACTAAAATAAAATGAGATGTACCTTACTAGCAATAAAATCACTACAATTACAAAGGGTAAGGTCTCCTTCAGATAAATCCAATGGAAAATCATTAAAATTAATTACCATCTCCAAAACGCCATATTTTTCTTCTAATTTCTCTGTCGTCTCTGAAAATGGGAGGGATGGAAAAGATGCATCTAACCAGACTGCTTTGCTTGTTGGCCAACTGCTGTGATCTCCTGAGTTTGGGAATTTCTAAAAAAATGTTCTTCCTCACCAATAATGACATCACATGCAACTGAAATGTCCACAGTGTTTGCAGATACAAAAACGTTGTTAATCATTGCTTTGTTGTTGTTATTCATTGATTTGATGACTGTCAGGGAAGGCAAGGGATAACCTTTACCAGCAACATACTCTTCATCTCTCTCAAGCTTTTCAGCTTTACACTCGCTAATGTCGTTGTACACAGAACCAATGCTTTTAAAAATGTCAACATAGTGTGTTTTACAGGTATTAAACAACTCTATAGTGATGAGATCATTCAAAGCTTGAATTTCCTCATTTAATGATGTCAAAAGATCAGTGTTATGTTTGAGAAGTAAAGACTTGGGCTCACATAAAGTCCAGTCAAATAAATCAATCAAACCTTTATATAACCTTAATACACAGTCCAAACCATTTGCAAATTTCCATACTCTTAAGTCCTCTGGGTACTCATATGTAGGCTACACATTCTTTAAAGAATGACTGACCAATGCTAATATTTATATTGAGTTAATTTCTTTTCTAAGATTGATAATTGATGAGAAGCAGTGTTACTGCTGGAGGACATACCAAATTGTTGAAACTTAAGTATACCATCAAGCCAAGAATTCAAATTAAGCTGTGTACTCCAGTGTTCATGGCATTGGTTCCTGCTTTGGATAAAGTCTATTGTTAATTCACAGGATGAAAACACTCAACCATCACTGGTTAAACATTTTTGTTATCGTGTGATCACTTGCAAAGTACTTAAGTGTCATTCACGGCAATGGTACAAAACAAATTTTTTCCCCCTGGGAGTGGGAGGGTAGACTGCCTATACCCATCTCAATATAGTACACATTAATTTCATGCAATCCCAATCTTTGCTTTAACATGAGAAAACAAGTGATTTCCAGGAAAATGCTCCATAAGAAAACACAGGACAGCCTTACAACAGGCATGCTCATATACTACAAACAATGCAGTACTCATTTGTGCTAAACTCACAGAATTACTAACTTGCACGTGCAATCTTTTCCGCTAAAAGATTAGCCAGAAAAAGTGCTTACACTCCTGCAACTAATACGCATGTTAATAATTACAAAAGAATGGTATGCAAAGACATCTATCAGTTGTATGGAAACATTCGGAGAGACCCTTGGTACTCTTCGCTTTTTTGTGACAATCTTACCAAGGGAGAGAGAATGTGTTTGGACCATGTAGTGGCCAATAGCGAAATTAGAATTATGAAGCCGGATAAGGGGGGTGGTTTAGTCATATATGATACTAATGTTTATTGTAAAGCTATTCAAGATATCCTTTTCAATTCTGGTAATTATGAAGAGGTATCTCTTAACCAGATCAATATAGGATACCACAGAATTGATTTGACTATTGAGGAATATCTATTGGACAATCGCATTACAAATGAAGTATATGAATTCATAAGAACTGAGTATCCTAGGATGTCCAGAATTGTTGGCATACCTAAAATTCATAAAAGTGTTGAAAATCCCCCCTTTAGACCTATTATTTCCGGTTCGAAATCTAAAACATTTAATATAGGGGGAGCTATAGACCATTGGTGTAAACATGTATACAATAATGTTCCCCATTTAACGAGGGACTCTTGGGATTTCTTAAGTAAATTAAAACGAGATATATGGTCCACGGATTTGACGTTTCTTACGATAGATATTCAGGAATTGTTTTCTTGTATTCCCAACACCATAGGCCTTGAATATTTTGAAAATAGTTTGAAAAAATATTCCGAACTTACATGGGACAAAATATGTCTAATTTTGGATATGATGGGACTTGTACTCTCCCACAATTATATACAGTTTCAAGGAGAATATTTTAAGCAAATTCGAGGAGTAGCCATGGGGGCTTCCTGCACCCCCGTATTTGCTAATCTCGTTATGCTTGAATGGGAGGATGTATTTGTTATGCCTAGTGAATATTATAAGCATATTGCTCTATACACTCGCTTTTTGGATGATTTATTTATAATTTGGAAAGGACCTGTAGAAGATATACCAAGCTTCATTTCATATATCAATAGTACTACAAGTTTTTTAAGATTTACATATAAAGCGGAGAAGTTGGGTATACCGTATTTGGATACATACATTAGTAATTCAAATGAAGGTTTTATGTCCAAAATCTACAGGAAATCTACCTTCTCCAATGATTATATCCAATTTGGTAGTAGTCACCCTCCTCACATCTTTAGAAATGTACTCAAAGGGCAATGCATTCGTGTTGCAAGAATGTGTTCTACTAGACAGGATATGGAAGATCAGATGAGGACTGTTTCAGAGATGTTTATGGTAAGAGGATATCCAGCTACTATGGTAGAGGAAGTGACTAAACATGTGATTAAACATTGGGGGGACAGATATGTTCCGCTTTTGGGTAGTACATTTGTAGATAAGAACATCCAAAAGCATGTTGCAAGTAGTAGAAGGAATGTGTGTGTCATCATGTTCAATTCTTATTCCAATTTGGTTAAGGAAATTCTAAATAGGCATTGTGATTTGATTTCATCTTCTGAAGACATTGCTACAGTATTAGGGGACCATCCCATTAGTGTGTTCAAAACTTCAGTTAATCTCAAGAGAATTATTGAAGGTGGTAAGAAAAAGGAATTTAGGAAGAACAAACAGGAACACACTAGTAAATGTGGTAGTTGTAGGTATTGTCAGTACATCAATGTTAATAAGACTGTTAAATTGTGTAACAAAAATGGAACAGTATGTTATGGTAGAAAAGGGAATTGCAATACCATGCGTGTGGTTTATTTGGCTTCCTGCTCTTCCTGTCAAGCATATTACATTGGCAAGACTGAAAGGAAGCTAAAAACTCGTATATATGAACATTTGTACAAACTTAAAAAAGTTGATATGAAAAATGCATTAAGTAAGCACACCAGTGAAAAAGGACCCCAACATTGTTTTACATTCACAATTATTGATCAAATTGGGGTGAGTGAATATGGGGGCAATTGGAAGGTAGGGTTGTCCTGTTTAGAAACTAAATGGCAGATACTGTGTGATGCCACTTCTTGGCCAGGACTAAATGAAAGTATTAGTATAAAACCCTTCCTTCTTTTGGACCGTGGTTAAATGTAATTTGAGGTCATAAGTGATGACCTTTTGTGTTTACATAATTATTATATTCATCCATTTCTTGGCATTAGGATGTATTTTTATGCATTCTTTACGTATTTTTTAAAAAAAGTTCCTTAAAAAAGTTTTGCATATATTTTTAACATATTTATTAGTAATATTATTACAAGTATTTATTTTATTATGATTACTATTTTTTATGCATTACATTAGCCTTTATGGAATGGTACTTAAAGTAATGAATTTTAAGGAAGTTTTTTATGGAATGTATGTTGATTGATTTTTTGGCGCCAAATCTGCTATATATACCATTAAGCAATGGGCATTAATTGGTTCTGAGGAAGTCTGCTATATGTGGATGAAAGCGCTTAACCTGTGTTTCGTGTGGTTTAATAAACCTGTGTTATTTACTGACTGGTGCGTGGATTACTTTGAATTACACAGCTATTGTGCAGCGCAGTGTCTTTGTTCCCTGCTCGAGCTACAGAGGTCCGGTTGGCTATTTTGTGTTCTTGATAATTTAACATACTGTAACCTCAAAACTATTTGTATTCTTTATACAGTAAACTCTCAGTTAACCGGAACTCAAACAACCAAAAAAAAAATCAAAGAAATACAGTATGAACAATTCAATTCAATTTTCATGTGTTGAACTTTCTGCACCCCCCCCCCCCCCAAAGCCAGGCTTTTAATTACTGTATTTCAATACAGTGTTTATGGTACTGTATGGTACAGTATATGGTACAATATTACTCAGGCCTGTTTTTAATAGTAACTCTCAAGCAACCAGAAACTACAGTTATATGGCATCTACCAATCCCCATGGGTGCCGGATAACTGAGTTTACTGTACTGAATCCCAATTTCAGGGGCAATCTCCACTCCTGACATTCTTAATATTTACCAAACAAAATGGGTAGTTGTTGCAACCAAGAGTGCTGACTAATAAATATTTTATTTATCTGCTTTGAAGTACTGGAATATTAACACTCACTATCATCATCCCTAATATGCTATGCAATACAATACAATACACAAAATCCAGAGTCGTCAAAGTAAATAGCTATCAGATGTTGTGATTAAGTAAGAATAAGGCTTTAAAAACAAACCTAAACTATGGACAAAGGGGAGGAAAGTAGAAGTAATAGGGGATTTCAGATCTGTATCAGTTCATTAGGAATAATAGGCTTCAACAGTACATGAAAAGGAGGCAGTGGTAGCTGAGTGTAAGTTGAAAATATCATCTAAGGAAGTGGCCTGCTGGACATGGTCCTAAGAAACAAGGAAGACATTAATGAAATACAGATCATGGAGCCAGTAGTTATCACTAATCATACCACAACATAGTTTCTGATTCCTAAAAATGAGGATCGCTGAGTATGAGAGTAGGTTTGGTCATACGGAAAAATAAAGCGCAAAACAGAAGGGAGGAGAGAATGGCAAAAAAAAGTGTGTAGGTGCTTAAAGGAAGGTTTAGAAAAGGCACTGACAGAGAATATCTGGAAGAGAAAGGCAAAATGGTTAGGCATGGAGTACATAAAGCTGTAGAAAGAAAACATCTTGTAAAACAGCATCAAACTAGAAAGACATGGAAAAATGTTCAATGAAGAGAGAAGAATGGTATATGCTGGGATACACTGCATGCAAAAGTTTAGCAGCTAGTTTTCTAGGATATCTGCATATAGGCCAAAAATGCTATTTGTAATTGGAAGCCTAGCAAAATTTTAATGGAAACTGCTTTAGAGAAGCAGGTGGGAAGACTTATGATGAAAACATGAAACAAGCAGAGGTGCTGGAGCAACACTATACCTTCTCATAAAAGAATCTGAAGTAATGGTGCCAGTACAGGAGGAAGAAGCGGCTAAGAACTGGGAAGAATTCAACAGCTGAAGATGTAACAATACAAATGGAAAATTGCTACAAGATGAGAAATGTAACAGAGCAGAGTAGTTCCATATACTACAACCATGCACAGGTTTCACAAGTATATACTAGGCTAATAAACACCAGGGCCTTTATAACCCTAGCTGTGCAATCCAAGCCAATTGTGTCCCTATGCATCATGGGCATTTATTAAGAGGCAGTATGTTAGGACGCTTTTAGAGGTTATGTGGAGGGAGGGCATGAAAGTTTGGGCATTGCCTCTATCTATCAGAGGCATAGGGGCCAGACCCAGGGTGAATTTCAGATTTCCCATCCAATGGTCAAGGTTTTGCTTAAATCGGTCAGAGATAGACTCTTCTTCAAATGGATGAGGAGCCTGTTCCAAAGCATGGGGATCCTCTGAGATACATATCCTTCTTACCAGCATGTCTTATTTATGTCACAAGCAAAATTTAAATCCTTGTAACTAGTGGTTCTGATGCTGTTCATTTTGTAAAAGTTTCATTAGAACTGGATCCGAGGATGTCTTGTATGCAAGGCACAGATCACTTTTAAGTAAATTGAGACACAATACAGTGTTTGGGCTTTAGGGAGATCTGTATAAGACAGTGTGTTTATACCCTAGATTCTCCTGGCAAGGAACCTTTGTGGACATTCTAACTGTTGCACATACCTGGTCAGGTACATGCCAAATCGGGCACTATACTCAATGATGGGTCTAATAAGGGCCAAATAAAGTGGCACTATGGTTTCCTTGAACCTGGATGCCATAACTTTACAAGTTAGACAACAGAGAATGATTTTCTTACTACCTTTAACCACATGTTGGTCAAAAGCCAGATTACAGTCTATATGTGTTCCCAGATCCCTGACTACTGGGTCAACTTTTAAGGGTGTCTTACTGATGAAGTAATTAGCCTGGGTGGTAGTTTTCCCAAAAGGTAGTATAATGCACTTCTTGGTATTGAGTTTTAATCTGTGACTTTGGCACCAGTCATTTGTCTGTGCTAGACCCTCTTGTAAGATGTTTGTGTCATGGGGTGGAATCTATGATAGCTCCCAATTTGCAGTCATCTGTGAACTTAGTCAGCCAAAGGCCCTTGACATAAGCCTTTACCAAAGAGAAGTAGATGCCAAACAGTAGTGGTCCCAGCAAAGAGCCCTGAGGTACCTTGCTGGTGACCTGTCTCTTAGTGGAAGTGATCTCACCAATCCTGACTTCCTGTCTGTGAGCCAGCTGGCAATTAAGTGAGTTATGTGTGGGTTTATGTCCAGCTTGGTAAGTCTGTCAACTACACCAGAGTGGGGTATTGTATCAAATGCCTTAGCCAAGTCCAGGTAGGCAGCTGACAAAGGCAAACTAGGTAAGGTTCAGTGTGTGAAGGTTGCCTATGTCTTTGTTGATCATTTCCATGATAATTTATTCAATGGCTTTGCATATTAGACTAAGAGATCTCTAGTTTCTGGGGACGTTTGATGGTCCACCCTTGTAAAGTGGGATAACTGTTGCAGTCCTCTAATCTTGTGATACAAAAGTGGTCCTGATAAGTCATGTTTCAAGATGTTTATAAGGCATTCCGGGATATTGTTGAGGGTGTGTCACCAGGACCTACTCTCTCCTAATGTTTCTTTTTTTTTTTTTTTTTTTTGGAGGGGGGATATGCTAGTAGGCAATTCATGGGAGAAGGCAAGGGGCAATGGCGGTGGGGTGAAGTTTCAGATGAATTTGTCAGCCAGCAAATTTGCTTTGTTCAGTGAAAGCGTCACCACTGACCAACAGTTTGGTACACTGATGCGTGCTGCCCTTGAGGTTTCGGACATAGCTGTAGAAGGCCTTGTAGTTGTCTTTACCCTATGAGGCTATCTTGATCTTGTAATTGGTTCTGTTGGACTTAATCAGTCCTCTTAGTTTCTTGTTTAGTTTAATTAGAGCTCCTATGAATATGGGAAATGCTCTTCTTGATTTTAGTCAACTTTTTTCCTTTTGTTATACACCCTATTAAGGTTAGGATTCCACCAATGTGGTTTGTTCTTACAATTTGTTTTGGGCTTACTTCTAGTAGGTACAGCACCTTCTATACAGCCATTTACCTGGCTACACATGGTCCCTGTGAACAATTACACATACCTTGCATACCATTCAGGGTTTGGAGGGGCACTCAAGTTTGACAAACTATCGCTTAATAGGATATAGTTTATTTTGGAATAGTTCCTGTTACTGGGTTTGCTGAGGATACAATTGATTTTTATTTTGAACGAGACAGCTCTGTGATCTGACCTCACCAGTGAGGACATGACACTTGGGTGGGGGGATGCAGCACTATCCCATATTGATCAGTACCAGGTCTGGTACATTTGAACCTTGTTAATATAGTCTAGGAATCACTGTGCTTGCGAGTGTGAGGCAGTGTAATCATCCCAGTCTAGAGAAGGGTCATTAAAGTCTGCCATGAACAGGGTATTTGGTTTAATGGTGAGGGTCTCCAGTAGGTCTAGGCATGACATATGCGACTCAAGGGATATACAGGGTGATCTACAGCTTGCTAGGATATGGTACTGGACTTTGTCTACGGTGATTTGCATTTGGATAAATTCCAGGGGATCATCCAGTTTAGTCAACAAACAGTAATGCTTGTTGCTAACATAGACTGATACTCCTCCACACTGCAGCTGATAGTCTAAATGTGTAGAAGACACTGACGCCTTGCACTGCTGCAGTTCTTTCTGCAGATATAATCTGTCTCTCCATAATGGCACAGATGTTTATATTCTTTACAGTGAGGAAATTTTGCAGGGTGTGGAGTTTTTTGTTTAGGCTTCTAGCACTGAGCAGTAATACCTTTTGGTTTCTTTGGGTTTTATTTGCTATGTTGGTAGGTTTGTCAATTTGGCACTGCAAATAAAAACATTGCAAGGGGGTGGATAAAGTTTTAGCCACTATTTAGAAGCCTATAGGAGACAGGTGCAGATCATCTTTTACAAAGCAATGTGGTTTATTAACCATGTCCTTCCATGCTGACAAATACGAAATCCTCCTGGAAAGACACCAGAAACTAAGTCAATCATCTTTTGTTCATAATGTTGCACTATCCTTGATGAAGGTAGAGTGCTGCTCAATGCAAGACACATACCTGCCTGACAGGCACATTCGGAGAGATCAATTGTTTCTCTAATAGCCCAGAGAAGTACTTCTCAGGTCATTAATGTCCACAAGGACTGTGACAGAAACATACTGGTATCTGTGATGCAGTGACTTCAGTGCATGCATAACTTGGTGGATCCTAGCTTCAGATAAGTAACTAACTGTTATCTTGTCCTTGTTCAGTCTGCTGAGAAGGTTTGATGTACTATGGAGTCGACTATGACAACAGTTTTGGGTAATGTGTTTGCTTGCCTTCTGGTGCTTCTGGTGAGTGCTTTAGACATTGATGAGTCTAGGCATTGCCGTTTACAAGCATAAGAGGTCTTTGAAATTTGCTTTTTAGTGTCTCAGCATAAGTTGATCTACATGGGTGGTGGACTGTGTGTGTGTGTGCTCGTGACAACCTTGTTTGTATGAGATTTTTGCCTACACTGAAATTATGTATGTGCATCTCTCACATAATGTGTTTGCTTCTCTAAGGATTAACTGGTTGTCTGTGAACACAAGACAACTGTTACATTGTCTCGGGATACCCAAATCTACCAAAATGGCTACAGAGACCTTTGGAAATTGCATATCCATGTTATCCAGACTTGTATTTGGGTGGGCTACTGTAGGTCATGGACTGGGTTATACAGAAGTCCATGGTGGTCTTTGGTGTGTGGCAGTAGACTAAGTTACATTGTGCTAAGATTCAATAGTAATGTTGTTTAGTGTGCAAAAAAGGTGCTCTAAGCTTGTCTCTGTGCAATGACTTTGTTTTACCACACCAGGTTTCAGTTCTATGGGAAGTTTACTAGATAAAATTTACTTTCTAAGTATTTGTGTATGTACAGGGCACAGCTAACCCACTGATGTAATAACACCATGAAAATAGCGCTACAACAAAACAATTTAAACAAGGCATTTTCAAGTATTAGGGACCTTTAGAAAGATTTAAAGGCAAAATCAACAAAGTAATAAACAGTTTACTGAAGTGCCAGATAATAAAATAAGTCTCTTATCTGCCAAGAATGAAGCAGGAATAACTCAGAACCCCCTCAGAGTGTGGAGAAGGTGCTAAGCATAGGTTCATAGGTTCATACTAGGCTATCTGCCCGAGGGCATTTACAAGCCTAGCCCATCGTTTTGTGGCTTACGCCACCCCTTTAGTATGGGGAACTATACCCATTATTTTGCTGTGCCTCTGTCGAGCAGTGACACTGAGGTAATCCCTGGGGTATATCTGCGATCTCCCATCCATTGGTCAAGATTTCTCTTGAACAAGGCAAGCGAGGTGCTCTGCCTCACATATACCGGGATTTTGTTCCACAGCACAGGGAGTCTTTGGGTGATGAATCTATCCCTCCAGCACGTCCTATTAATAGCCGTGTCGAGGTTTAAGTCTCCCGCCCTTGTGGCTCTGATGGATCTAGATGTTTTGAGGTGAAGCATATTCATCAAATCTGGGTTTGACATGGCCTTGTATGTTAGGCAAAGGTCACCTCTGAGCAAGCGGTAGCGACTGAATAGAGCTGGAGTTCTTTCAGTCGGGCAGCATAGGACAGATTTTGAGACCCTTTATCCTTTTGGTGAGGAACTTTGTGGCCTCTCCAGCTGCTGCAAGTGTCGGGTCAGATACATTCGAATGGGGCATTGTACTCAATCATTGGTCTGATGAGTGATGAGTAGAGGGAGACAATGACCTCCCTTGATCTAGATGAGAATCCCTTCATGACAAGGTGGGCAATGTAGAAGGTCTTCCTAACTACTTTAGCTACATGGGTGTCGAATGACAGACTACTATCAACCTGGGTCCCCAGGTCCCTGATAACTTCTTCTGTGCTCAGTGGATTGCCACCTATTTGGTAGATAGGGGTAACCTTGTTTTTCCCGAAGGGTATGACTATGCATTTTTTGGCATTTAACTTTAGGCCATGGCTCTGGCACCAGTTATCTGTTTCTGTGAGACCCTTCTGAAGGATATCTGTGTCAGATGTGTTTTCTACTATGGCCAGTTTGCAGTCATCTGCAAACTTTGTCAGCCATAACCCTCCTGTGTTTGCTTGTACTTGGAGAAGTAGATGCCAAACAAGAGTGGGCCCAGGACTGAGCCCTGTGGGACACCACTTGTGACAGGCTTTGAGTCTGACATGGCGCCAGCAACTCTGACCCTGTGGGTTCTGTCACTCAGCCAGTTTGCAACCCATCTTGTGATGTATGGGTTAATATTTAAGCTGATGAGTTTTTCAATGATACCCGAGTGGGGTATTGTATCGAAGGCCTTCGCCAGATCGAGGTAGGCTGTATGGACTGCCTTTCCCTCATCAATGGCTTTGGTGACTGTTTCGAAAAAGTCAACCAAGTTTAAAAGGCATGATCTGCCTTTGACAAAGCCAAACTGGGTTGGATCCAAAGTCTGCAAATTCCCTATGTCTTTATTTATGAGGTCCATTATGATCCTCTCCAAGGCTTTGCAGATAAGGCTTGTCAAGCTAATAGGCCGGTAATTTCCAGGGTCGGTGGAGGCACCGCCTTTGTGAAGTGGGACCACAGTTGCAGTGCGCCACTCCTGGAGTGCGTATCCAGAGGTAAGACTTTGATTAAACAGCTGTCCTAGCTGTGGGTTTAATTCCTCATTGAGTTCGTGGAGCACACAGCCGGGGACACCATCAGGTCCCATGGATGCTGTGTTTTTTGCTTTGGAGAGAGCAGTTCTCACTTGGGCGTTGGAGATGTTTGGGGGGCTGCAATCATTTGGTATAGATATCTCTCCTTTTGGGGGGGGGAGAAGTTTGCACTGAACCTGTCAGCCAGTATGTTGGCAATGTCCGTAGGATCAGTAATCTTCACATCATTTTGAACTAGTTCTGAGCATATCTGGGAGTTTCCTCCCAGGTTTCTAACATAGCTAAAGAAGGCCTTATGATTGTCTTTTGAGTCTTTAGCTATTTTTCTCTCAAAATTTGCTTTGGATGATTTTATGAGAGCTCTTAGTTTTTTACTTATAGTGATCAAGGGTGTCTTACCTTTTAAGGATTTTGCTCTATCTTGTAGTAGCTTCCTCCTTTTGTTGTAGAGTTTGTTTATGGCTGGGGTCCACCAGACTGGACGCTTGCCTTTGGTACAAAGAGTCTTTGTTTTGCTTGGGATTGCCTTATCCATGCAGTCCTGCAGGTGCTGGTAGAAGGCAATTGTAAGTGATTCAGCGGCTTGTGTACTGTTTTCCGCCGGCTCAGGGGCCTTAAAGGAGACCACACTAGTCTTTAGAAGTGTGAAGTCGGCTTTCGAGAAGTTCTTTACTGTGGTCTTTTTTATTTCAGGTGGGGGTGGGATGAGGACCTCCAGCGAGATTAGTTTGTGATCTGATCTCACCAGTGAGGGGTATACTTCCGGTGTTGAACATTGTGCTCCCATGTTCGTGATGATGAGGTCAAGTATGTTATCTCCTCTTGTGGGGATGGTAACTAGTTGTTCCATGGCATTTGAGTTTATGAATTCCAGGAACTTTTGGGCTAGGGTGTTTGGGCTTGAGTAGTGTTCCCAGTCTATATTAGGGTAATTGAAGTCACCTAGTATGATGGTGTTTGGTGATACATTTATCCCCTCTAGTGTTTTCAGGAAGGCCATGTGAGGTTCCTGAGTTTGTGAGGGTGGCCTGTAACATGCTACAATTTGCAGAGCAGTCTTGCCTATGGTTAATTGCACCTGGATGGTCTCCGATGCATCGTGCGTTGCTACCAGTCTTGAGGTGTGGGTGTCCTTGATGAATATGGATACCCCCCTCCTTTCTTGGTATTGTCCGGATTTTGGGGCCGGAACGCATGATATGAGGTAAAACCTGATAGTGCTGGGGTGCTCTCAGGAGCCTTGAACCAGGTTTCTGTCACAGCACAGACATCGATGTTCTCCATACTGAGAAGGGCCTCGAGTGCGTGCATTTTGAGATTCAGACTTCTGGCATTGAGCAGCATTACCCTTAGTTTTTTTCCTTTTTTGTGTTCTAGGGTGGTAGGTTTAGCATTTGAGCCTTGCCTAAAAAAGGCACTATGGGGGTGGCAAGAGCCTTTGCCAATATCCGGAATCCCAGGGGTGACAGGTGCAAGCCGTCCCTTGCGAAGCAGCGTGGCTTGTCCAGCATGTCATCCCAGGCAGACAGACACTGGATCCCCTTTGAATGACACCAGTGTTTAAGCCAATTGTTAAAGCTGATCATCTTATCTCTGTATTGTGGCATCATTCTTGGTGAAGGTAGGATACTGCTCAAGGTCAGAGTCATACCTGCCAGATGAAAGCTCTGGGAAAATGAGCAGAAGAAAATTTGTAGTAACAAAGGTTTACTTAACCGCAATACTAGTTTGCTTGGTAGGCACTTAGTATTACACATACATGAGAAACACTGGTTGGAAAAGCACTTAAATAGGTTACACAACAATAGCAATGAAAGAGGGGAGGGGAATACTTCTAAGTCAGATTACCATAAGGGGCTGAAGCCAGAATCACAACCTTTTAAAACCACAACAAAACAAGGGTGGAAGGGTTTTGAGAAAAAAATCAATACCTGTCGTCATGAATCTATGTTCTAGTCCTATGGTTAGAATTTCAAACACTTTTATCTTAATGTCTGAGTGGGGGTAGGGGGACAAACTCAAAAGAGATGTCAAGGAAAAAAAAACAGGAGCAAGGTAAACAGAAAGGCACTGGAATGAAACTTTAAGCAAGTTTCTACAGCTATAAAAAAAATACTGAAGCACAAATTCTGAAGCAGAATTTACAACACTGCCACTACTGAAATCCCACCACAGACTATGACACCAGATTTCTGGAATGCACCATTAAGAAAGTATATACAGTACTGAAACTCAAATCTGGAGTAGAATTTACAACACTGCAAGTACAGTAATCCCATCACAGACTATGGCACCAGACTGTGCAGAAATTTACCAGTAATACTGTAAAAAATGACTAATAGAGGCTCAAATTTGACAGCATATCACAGTCCTGCCACAACTGTGAAAGAAGCTACAAGTCTGATTGAAGCCCCAAATGGTTCAAAATGCAAAAAAAAGCTACTTTACATGTAATTCTACTTATGGAAATAGAAGTGCAGTAGAATATATAAGTAATGTTAAAAGCTTGCAGTAATACACAATCTTCACACATTACCAATGAAGCAACACATCTAAGGATCCAGAACAAACTGACAAAATGCAAACAGATAACATTTTTTGGATAAAACATGGACGAAAAGCAAGGGAGTACAAAAAAGTATCACGACACAAATCACTCACTATAACAAATCACTCACTGTAATTGCAACTTAAAATATTTAAATCTTTTTTCTTCCCTTTTGATAAAAGGTTTACATCTCATATCTCTCACGAGTCTTGAGCAAAAGACCCTGGGTGGATGTAGCTGTGCTAAATATAGCAGACTTAGTCAACAGGGATCCAATCAAATAAAGACAATAAAGAACTGTTCAAAGTAAACCCTTTATCAGGGATACAGAGCCCTTCTACGGATTCCAGGTTGGTTCTGCAGGGATTTAGGTTAGGTATGGTGGCTTCACTACCCAACAGCAGGTTAATTAGTCGCCAGCAAGTCTCAATATCTTTCTATGGAAAATAAAAATACTTGACAGAAGCATGATGACAAGATTCCTGACTGATGAGCAGCAAAGTTTCTGTCAGACAATTGTGATACAATTCTAAAAAGTGGGTCACCGTCTGCATGTAGGGAGAACCATCAAAATTGCACATTATAAATTTCAAGAAGGCCTTATAGTAGTTTAACTATATGGGAGAATGACAGGGAAAATACTGATGGTAGGTGTGGGGCTCATACTTTTTAATGTGGACAATAAAACTGAGCAACAGAAAAGAATGGTGAGTTAGGAATATACAGCCAGGAGCTGATAACTACTGAAGCACCTCAGGAAGTGGTAGTTATGACTGGTCCTTAAGAAACAGAAGTTTGATCGTTTTGGAAATGATACTAAAATCTGTGCAGCAAGCAGTGCTGTGGGGTCTTCAACATGGTCATTTAAGAATAAAATGGAGGGATGACCAATTGCAGATATGATTTAAGGCAAATTTATAGACACGGGGTATAAAACAGAATCTAGAAACAATATGACAAATAAAAAAATATCTGCAAGTCATCATCAACCCCTCAAGCTCAGTCAAGCAACATCCTTAAAATTAATCAATGAACACGGGAAGAGAAGTCTGTCATAAATTTAAACAGGAACTTGGGCTGTATGGCAGCTTGTGGGGAAATGTTCATAGAGGCTGATTTTTCTTCTTCACAGATGCTAGTCTGAGTTAAGGAAGGCCTGCTTAACTGACAAAGCAGGAACATCTCCAATGAACTGCAAGGAAAATTTTGCAGAAAACAAATCATAATAAATGTTCAAGGCAGATTAAAATGGGTAAAGGAAAGGAGGTGGCACTGTGCCCAGCTCTGTCTGCATGCACACACACACACACAAATATATATATATATATATATATATATATATGCACACACACACACACACATATATATATATATATATATATATATATATATGTATAATTCTGTGTGTTTCAACTCCAGTAGTTTTTAACATGCAGTCAGTGGTATAAAAAGATGCACAAGCAGGAAGCCAATTACATGCACATTTCTATTACCACCCTCAGACATGCAAGATCCAGGCAACAAAATTTTCCAACCTAAGCAAAAGAAGGCTGTTTTTCAAATTAGCAGCTGAAGGGTAGATTTGCATCTGCTGCAAAATAGCTTGCAGCTGAAATGATATGCTAAGCATCTCATGTAACTGTACTGTCTTAGTGCAGCTTGCTGCAAAACCATTTCACTTTTGAGAAAAGTCCAAATAAGCAGAACATGCCATGAATTAAAAAACACAGAGCAAGCTAATACATATGTATATGGACACTCTACCAAATGAAGGTTTGGCCCTCAACCTTAATGCAAGCACATATTGCCTGAAAAATATATGGAATGATGTGTGCAGGTAGCAGCTGCATTAAACATTCAGATACGGTATAAAAGAAAGCTGTAAAGTAACCATTTCCTTGAGAGAACATGAAGGACACCCCTATTTAAAACATTAAGTATACTAAAGGAATCCACAACTACTAATCACTCTGTATTGGGTGTAGTCATCATAAGGAAATAACATTTGCACAAGGTAACTGTACAACCACCAAACATCAGTGAACACCGCCCCAGATTTTTTTCAGGTTTACCAAAAAAAAAAAGTAAGACAAACAAGTGTACTGCCTTACTTACCCACCGGTAACACATCTTCTAATCACATCCTTGTCAGTCCCAGTGCTACCTCTCAGATGCACCTGCTACTGCATTCTCCATTTGAACTAGTATCTTGCAAACCCTTCAAAGCAAATAGTTAACTCTTCCATCCATCACTATAGTACAGCAAATAACATTCCCTGGATATGTAATGACATCACAATGCCTCATCTAAAAGAAAAACTTAACTAATACCCTCTTCCACAGCTGTTTATATTTTTCTCAGAAATCAGAATAAAAAGCAGTTAGGAGACAAAAGGCTACCTTTGACTATGATTATAAGTTAATTTACTTTCTCATCCTAAAACCATCTGCTAAAAATAAATATCCTTTACAGAGCCAAAGTCCCTCTACCTTAATCTGCGCTCTCTGTAGAAGACATGAAAACTGAATTCACCACTTCTTCACTAATCTCCGTTTCTAACATCCCAATCCTGCCACCTTATGACCCCCTTCCTCCCTTATTCCACCTTAGAAAGCTTTCTTTAAATGTTGGTAAACTTCGGAGTCTCTACCTTCTACTTAATCATGGTAGATAGGTTGTCGAATACGGTATGATTGACACCTACTAAGCGAACGCTCAATTGACTGAAAGCTGAAAATGTGGAAATACTGATGATCGAATTATTTTGTGTGGCCAACACCGTTCCACCCAGTGATGAAAAGAAAACACCATCTAAATAACTAACGTTGTAATTACACTATATAATAAAGTATGTTAAACTCACACTACATTATAAAGAACAGTATTAAATAAAATGATAGTGTAAAGTGACTGTATTTAAACTTTATATCGGCAAAAGCTTGCCCCTATTTACATCCCATTTGTGAACTATTTACATCCCGTTTGTGAAACACATGGTTTGCACTACACTTTTAGCAGCATTGCAGCAGCTCAGAGAAAGTTATATTCTGTATAACTAGACTTATGTTTTAACACTGTCTAACCTGTGAAACCTTTCTCTAGTTTTCCTTTTATTTGGGGGGGGGGGGGGATTCCAGACAGTAACTGTAGTCGCGTCTCATTTACTTTGTTCTGCTCTCTTATTAAAACAGATACCACAGAAGGGATATCGCAAATGCACCTTCCTAATAAACAGCAAATCCTCCTACGAGGTAAAGACAGTTTATTCAACACAGAAACATTCCAGAAGTCAATTGGAAACATTTGTGGAAACCTAGGAATAGAACATGACCTTGTCCACTGTCTGTGGCTACGTCCTAAACATAAATGTCAGAAAAATAGGACAGTAACTCTTTACCTACAATGGGAATATCCTACGACAAGTTTTGAAATGCTGGTATAACCTCTGACTCATCTAGGAATGACAGAGCAATAAGTTTCTTCACACACAGTTGGAAAGACACTGATTTCCCATATAAAGTATCTAACCCCAACAATTGCACCTTTTGCCATACAGCATGTGCAAAGTGGAATAAACATCCTTTACATGTCACATCTGAAAAGTTGTGCTTCACACTTTTCATGGCTGCCATATCAAAATCACATAATATGAATCTAACACAAACATGCAAAGAAGCTTCATTTAATAGATCAAAGAGACACTTCCACATGTAGTTGTAGGATTTGTATGACTTCCTTGACATGAGACAAAACACCATACCCCTGGTGCACTGACGTCAGGGAAGAGGCGACAGCAACCGACGCCGGACCAAGACTTTGGAACTCGGGCCGACTGTGGGTCGCCTGCCAGCAGGATAACCCAAGTTTAATGACTGCAACAGTGAAACACGATGAACATCACCAAAGGTAGGCACTTCGTATGTTCTGCAACTGTAACCATTGCATGTATGCTGTACAGTTGTCTACATAAGCAGCCTTTAGTAAGGAAAACTCCATCCATCAGCTAGATTTCTGCTGCACTCAAATCACGTACATTTTCAATGGTTGTAAACAGCAGAACATGTACGCTCATTTGCAAATCAACCATTCACTTCTGTATAAATGTACCCTCTTTTAAAGTACAACTACTAGGATCTACACTCTCTAGAGTTGTGGAAACTGTACTGTAATTTAAAATTTCTTTACATCTCACCCTATTAACCTGTTGGAGCATTGATCTCCTAGAAGGTAGAGACAGTGTAGCTTCCGTGGGCGTGCTGGCAATAATATCATTCACAACTAAAGCAGGTGTGTTTCTAGTCAAACTTGCACTCTGCTTTATTTTATCACAAGCTACATATTTTTCCACCTCTGTAGCATCAGGCGCGTGGTGATGTGGTGAACATTTTAAAAGTAATTCTCCCTGAACGTCCTTGACAGTTACCACTCTACCTTTGCACTTCTACTTCAGTTTAAGTCTGCAGCATCAATACCTTTTATCTTTCACACTTTTCTCTAGATTGAAAAAGTATCCATCCACATGTAACATTTCCCTACTTTTCTGGGATTTAACTGTCTGACAGTGTTGCCCCTCGACACCGGGTGAAAACAGTGTTGCGTTAGCCATAGTTGAAACGTAAGCGTAAGTGCAACACAAATGAAACGTTAAGGACCAGTTATTTATACTTGCAATAAATGACGATACTATTATTTATTTAAATGCAACTTCTGTAACGTTTCAGTAAAATTATTTGAAAGTAATTTTAATTATTTTAATGTGTAACTGCACTTTACAGTACATTTTCACAGTACATTGCAATTTTATTACTGTATAACTGTTATTAGATTCCCGTTGGTTTGCAGTGACGTATTCACATCAATCACCTAGTAGTTCTTTGGCCAACTAATACATTTTGAAATCTGCTCTTCTGACCTTTGTAGCATTCGCTTAATAGGTGTCGATCATGCCGTATTTGACAACCTAAGTGTTCGTGCTTACAATATAGACCCGGCAGATATGTATCACAGCTTCTTTTTCCATGATTTATTAAAAACGTAAGACTTTATCCTTCACAAAATTAACACTTTTTTTTACATACGGTATCTTCTCTTCTCGATGAAAAAGACATTATAATATCACTGTTAAAGTCAGTCACCCAAATCGACTAAACAATCTTTTTAATCAGAAAATCAGCTTTATTCCATTATCTTGAAATGTCATTCACAGCAAACACCACATAACAAAGAGTAAAAGTAAAATTGACAATATGAGCAAATGTAATGCAACTGACAAACTTGTCTGTTGCATAAATCTCAGCAAAAAATACTCCTCCTTTAACATGGAGAGATAAATACTCCAATATTTGATTAGGAGCATCATGCTCAACTTCGAGGTAGTCTACTGCTTAAAGGTTTAGAACTCGAGTATAAAACTGTGCGATTCATTCATCCAGGAGTTGCTTCCAATGTTGGAAAACTAAAGCAACAAGAATAAGAATAGCAGTCCTTATCCAGAAATATACAGTTAACGGAATGTGAACATTAGAAGAAACAATGTCTAGTACATCCTCTGGTGGTAATTTATTATGTGTGGCATTATCTAATGCTATTGATAACTTCAATGTAAAAGGTTTGCGCAGTCAGGCATTAACAAACACCAGGTGCAGGACAGCTTCAATCATTGTTACTTTACCTATGCTTAATTGAAACTATGTGAGCTGTCAATAGTATAGCAGTTTTGCAAAGGTGAAACTGGAGAAAATGAGGAGGCTGTTTTCATTACACAACTGTAAACATGCTTGCCACTGACTGATACTACCATCCTCTGAGGTAAATCCTTTCAGTTACACTTCTGGTCTATTAATATAATATCTTATAACTCTACAGCCACAAGATAAATTGGCTTAAGAATCATAAAAAAGTTGAGATGAAGTCAGCATCTCTTCAAAAGAGTAGTACATTATATAGCACCTGTCTTTTATGTGACTTATAAAGCCCCACAAATTAGCACTTAGTACTGTGATCAACTGATTTGTGCACTCTTTCTTCTCCTATACATATAAGGACCCAGAAAGGGATTTGGATAGCTCCTTGGTCAAATCCCTCTGAAAACGTGTTACATGAGTCGATTAATTTAGCACCCTGACATCCAATGTGATCGAGGCATATACCCACTTACCAAACCTCTCCGACGCACTGGACTCCCTTGTTAACGGATAAACAGTATAGCTCTCCTCAGCAAGTTCCTCCTTGGTGGCTGCTACCACCACCACCACCACTGAATCCACTGTGGAACCCTTGTTCCAAAAGGGGCGGTCTTTAAGGGACACTAATATCTTGTCAGGTTTCTGGGGAATGAACTAAACTACATCCAGTTCCTTCCATGCCAGCTTCAAAACTAAATAAAACAATTCATCCACAGGGGAGGCACCTAAGAAGTAGATAAGCCAGCCCCAAAGGTCTCAAGGAATACTGATTCCTCCTGGGGAGAGGCTTCAGTGGACCACCCCCATTTTACCTCAGAAGTTTCAGAATCTCAATGAAGGATACATCCTCAAAAGGGATATGGGGACCCTCTCCCATTAAAATTCAGTATCCTCTGTCAGAGGCTCTTGCAGGGAGTCTACTTCTACCTCTTGCACAAAGGCTTTCAGTAACCCGGTCTGAGAAGGGCTCTAAAGCAATGGGAATCTACTACACGGACCTTCTCGAAACACTGTGGGGCTGGTTGTCCTGACATGACAGAATGTGGAGGACACAAACCCAAAGAGCTCAGTGGGACCAAGGGCAGAACTGAGCAAGAAAGGTAAGCTTGCTCTCTAGTCCGAGAGAGCACGGTCTTGAAAGCCTCAAAAGCAGAAGCCAAAACAAGCCCTAAACCCATCCAAGGATTCCAAAACTTACTGGCCATGGCCCAATGGCCTGTCCAACTCAGCACCAAGGCCAGTGCCCAGCTATCCAGCACCAAAGAGGAGGGATGGTTTTGACAAATTAAGAATTGAGCCAGACTCCACTGCACTGGTGCTGATATCTTGGCTTGTGATCCATCGAGGTCCACAGCACTCTGAGTTGACTGGATTAGTGACACAAAACAAATCCAAGATAGAAGGTCATGAGCAGCAACAACTGCATTTGGTAAACCAATTAAAACAAAAACAAATAAATTACATATATATTAAGTGCTTTTGTCCCTTATCGGAACTTCATCAGAATATAAAAACAGTTAAGTTACAAAACTTTTATATACACATCCATGTGCAATAACACTTCCTTTAATATTTCAAGAGGGAGAGTCTCCAATCATTCCTTTTGATGCAACCATTCTAGGAGCAAGTTGCATGGAGAAGGATAGGAGCTGTGGGAGCAATGCGTGCAAGGTGGTGTTTTGGGGGAGGGTAAGAGCTGAGTGGGCTGTGTGGTGTTTGGCTGATGGTGACTGGGTAAATTGTGAGTGATGTACAGTGTTTGCATATGGGGACATGTCAAGCGTGGTTTGTTTTCATTTGTATATATGTATATATATATATATATATATATATATATATATATCTTGGAGCTTTTCTCCCCGGGCCTCCGCTGAAAATGGATATGCATCCAGTCGGACTATCCCGGTCAACAAATGTAAAATAAAATAAATAAATAAATAAAATATAGTTGCCTGTGTCGTGGGTGGTAATATAATAAAGATGTTTCTTGTTTAAAATAAAAAGGGTAAGAGAAGAAATGAAAATGTGAAGCAGCAACATAAAATCTTTAAAAAAATGTTTGAGTTTTAAGTGAATGGGGATGTGGAAGTATGGTATGTCTCATTTAGTTCCATGGTCACTTAAAACATAAGGAAGGAAGGAATCAGAGGAAAGTACGCTTGGAGGGTAAGCATCTTGGATTTTGGTATCCAGATATGAAGGTTTAAGACAGATCCAATTCTGATCTCCAAATGTCTTCTTTTTCGGGACAGAGAAAGATCCTTGAATAAAACTCTTCTCTTTTGAAAGGATATGGAATAAGTTATGGGGCTTACTGACAAAGCATGCTGGAAAGTAAGGGAAGAAAGATGGTTCTCGTTTTGAAGATGAAGAGGAACTCCTGAATTTGGGGAAAGGAGTCCCATGGATTCTGAATTATATTCCAACACCCAAGCATCTGATGTGATCTGGATCTAAAGAATTTGACAGTGGGACACAGACTGGTTGCAAAACTTAGATGATGGCCAGGAAGAAAATAGGCATTATTTTTGGCCTGCCCTTGATGCTGTGTAACACACTCTTTTTTTAGGCTTGATTGCCACTGTTGTTTTTAAGTGTTGCTTAACATCTTTTTGTTGAAACTGCTTCACAGATTTTCTGTAAAAGGAGCCAGGACTGAAAGGATTGTTTCTACTGTATTTGGGAATGGGAGACTGGAAAATCTGTTTAACTCCCTGTATATGTTAGCCCCTCTCATCAAACTTTTTCAAAACATTAGTAGCAGAAGAGCCAAAGAGATAATATTTGTCAAGAGGAAAAGAGAATTTCTGCCTTGATATCTTCAGGCAAATTCTGAAACTTGAGACAGGCGTACCTGTGCATAACAGAATCAGTGGCCAATGTTCAAGAAATAAGAAGTTATGTACTCACCATAATGTTCCATCTGAGTAGGTAGACTTCATTTGTCTGCAACCTTTGGGATTCGGATCCGACCTCGGATCCGAGCCGGCAATCTTTCACAGCTTAATTCCGAGCACCTAGCTCCTTCCCTTCACCCATAATCCCCTGCCATCCCTGACTGACCTCAGATCAAGTTTGCCCATAACCAATAAGGCTGAAAAAGGAAACTAACTACCTTCCTTAAAAGGGCAGAGTAAAAGCTTCTGGCCAAAAAACATCTGAAGGTCAGGGAGAAGGAGGGTGGGACGGTTGCAGACAAATGAAGTCTACCTACTCAGATGGAACGTTATAGTGAGTACATAACTTCTTAATCTGAAGTAGTTGACTTCATTTGTCAGCAACCTTTGGGACAGAGTCCCCAGCTACCTGTACCTTGGGCGGCCTTCATGGAAGGACGTTCCGGAGCACTGCAGAGCCAAAGGATGCTCTCCCTCTAGAGATAATATCCAATTTATAATGGTTGATGAAGGTATGAGGTGAAGCCCAAGTGGCTGCTGAGCAAATATCATCCAGGGGTACTCTAGCCCGAAAGGCAGCAGTAGACATGGACCGAGTAGAGTGGGCACGGACTCCCTGAAGTGCGGGCCTGCCAGAACTTTCATAAGCCAAAAGAATGCATTGTGAAATCCACCTCAACAAGGTGACATTCGACACATATTTACCTAAATTAAATTTGGCAAAGGAGACGAACAACTGGTCGTATTGTCTATGACCTGCCGTTCTATGAATGTAAAAACGCAGCTGTCTATGCACATCTAAAGAATGTAGTTTGTATTCTCCTTTGTTCTGGTATTCAGGAAAGAAAACTGGAAGATTAATGGATTGGCTAATATTTGCCTCGGAAGAAATCTTAGGAAGGAATGAGGGATTGGTCCTGAGGTAAACCCTATCCTTGTGGAAGGTCAAGTAAGGAGGGTTTACACATAGGGCTTGAAGTTCAGAGACCCTCCTAGCTGAAATAATAGCGACGAGAAAGGTTGTTTTCCATGACAAATGTTTGAGATCAGCTGAAGCTGCAGGTTCAAAGGGGGGAGCTGTCAAGGCCTGAAGTACTAAAGTCAAATCTCAGGGAGGCACTACTTCCTTTATTGGAGGTCTGAGTAGGAAGGTGCCCTTCAGAATGGTCTTACATAACTTCAAGGTGATCAATGGACCCAGTTCATGTCCCATGTGGTAATGAGAGATAGCTGCTAGTTGAACTTTGACTGTGGAACAGCTAGCCCCCTGATGAAAAAGCCCTGAAAGGAAATCCAAGAAGGCGGGCAACGGAGCTGTGAAAGGGTCTAGGTTCTGATGTTCCGCCCAAATAGTGAAACGTTTCCATTTACTCCTATAGACTTTCCTAGTAGAGGGCTTGTGTGCTGCTACTAGGACAGCTTTAACTGGGGCGGAGATACTGGGAGTCCTAGCTACGAGTGGAACTGGAGCAACCAAGCCATAAGCTTGAGATTGTCCAGGTTCGGGACTGGGAGGCCTAGGGGGTGGGAAATCAGATCCGGAAGGGGATCTAGAATCCAAGGCGGATTCACCAGATGAGACCAGAGGTAAGGGAACCAAGCCTGACGAGGCCAGAATGGGGCAATGAGGATAATTTTGCTCCCCAACCGACTGGCTTTCTGTAGAAGCTTCAGCATCAGAGGTAGAGGAGGGAAAGCATAGAGTAGACCAGGAGGCCAAGCATGCACTGGAGCGTCTCTCAGGGATTCCCCGGTGGGGGGAATTAGAGCGAAGTAGCTGTTGCATTTCGTGTTTGAAGGAGAGGCGAAGAGATCGCAACAGGGTTGTCCCCATATGGCAAATATCCGCTTTGCTACCTGGGGATTGAGAGACCACTTGTAAGGAGACAGTATGGTGCAACTGAGTTTGTCCGCCAGGATGTTGGACCTTCCCGGAATGTGCGTTGTAATAAGAAAGCGGTTGGTGGAGATCACCCATTCCCACACTCTCATAGCTTCTCAACAGAGTGGGTAGGAACTGGTTCCCCCCTGTTTGTTGATGTACCAGACCACCGACATGTTGTCTGACTGAACTGCAAATGTTCCTGTAGGAAGAAGGCTCTGAAGTGCTTGCAACGACAACAGCACTGCCCTCATCTCTAGAACATTTATATGCAATGAGGTCTCTGTATCGTTCCACGTGCCTTGGACCGTCCTGCCCGCATAATGCCCCCCCCACCCGAGGCAGGAGGCGTCCGTGGTCACTGTGGCTAGTGGAGGGGCCATGGAGAAAGGGCGTCCTGCTTACAGGTCCGGTGATTGTAACCACCATGCGAGAGCCCTTTTGCAAGCCTTGCTGAGGGGAATGGGGTGACAGAGGGTATCGACGGAAGGACCATTGGACTTGGAGAGTCCACTGCAAAACCCTCATGTTCAGGCGAGCCATGGGGAGCAGGGTAATTGCGGTCGCCATGGAGCCCAGCGCCCTTAGGAACAATCCCTCCGGGGGAGCCGACGATAGTAAAATGGCCCGCACATGTAGCCTCAGGGTGTGAAGTTGTTCGGTGGTTAAGAAGGCTAGTAAGTTGTTGGTGTCTAATCTGGCCCCGATAAAGTCTATCACCTGAGTTGGGTTGAGAAAGGATTTGTCCGTGTTGATGGTGATCCCCAACCGGGGAGCAAGGTGGAGAAAGTAATTCCTGGCTGAGCAGAGTAGATGCCTTGTTGGGGCGGTCAGGAGCCAGTCGTCTAGGTATGGAAACACCTGCATTCCCTGAAGCCTCAGGTGGGCCGCTATCACTGCTAATACCTTGGTGAACACCCTGGGGGCTGAGGTGAGACCGAAGGGAAGGACCCTGAACTGATAATGACTGGCTCCTAGCCGGAAGCGGAGAAAACTCCTGGATCGCTTGTCCATCAAAATGTGGTAATACGCATCCTTGAGGTCTATCGAGCACATCCAATTGCTCTCCCGCAACAGGGGGAGAATGGATTGAAGGGTGACCATCCGGAACTTTTCTTTGGTTACTGACAGGTTCAGGAGGGAGAGATCGAGGATTGGCCTTAGGTCCCCCGTCTTTTTTGGCACCAAAAAGAACCTGGAGTAGTAACCCGATCCGAACTGGTCTGGGGGGACGTGTTGGATGGCTCTTTTTCCTAAGAGCTGCTGAATTTCCGCAGCTGCAGCCTCCCTCTGATAGGGTGGGACGTCGGGGAGGCGTTTGGGTTGGTGTGGGGTGTGAGAAAAGGGAATTTGGTATCCTCTGGATATGATGCAAAGCACCCAGCAGTCTGTCATGATGGACTCGCAAACTGCCAGGTGCCTCGAAAAACGCCCCCCCGACTGCCTCCAGAGAGGAGCAGTCAGGCAACCACTCAGGGTCGCTGGGTGGGCCGGTCAGAGAAAGCTTTTCTGGACCCACCATTCCTCGGGCCCCCTCTGCCTCTAGGGCAGTGTCCACCCTGTCCTCATCTGCCACGGAAGGACTGGGGATCCGGAGCGTACTGGGATTGTTGCGACTTCCGGAACCACATCTTCTTCTGTCCCTTTTGGTTCTTGGAGAAGGACCTCTGGGGAGCAGAGAAGCGGACTCTGACGGCAGACGTCTTCCCGTCCTTTTTGCTCTGGACCAAAGTCTCGCGAACGGTCTTGCCAAACAGGGCAGAACCATCGAAAGGGGCATTCACAAATGACGCCTTGAAGGGTTCCGCGAAATCGCAATGCCGGAGCCAGGCCTGACGCCCCATGATGAGGCCTGTTCCGCTGGCTCTAGCGGCCCCCTCTGTGGCGTGGGACAACAGCCGCATAGAGGTGTTAGATATGGACCTGAGAGTGGCCATCCGAGTGGAGTACAACCGCTTGTCCTCCACCGACATGGACTCCGGGGGCGACGCAGCATACTCTTTGATAAGGTCCCGCTGCAGTCGAATAACATGTGCCATGTAGTTCAGAGACCTCACCAAGAAGGTCGCTGAACTAAAAGCCCACTTCCTTAAACAGTCCATCAAATGGGACTCCATGCTCGGTGGATGGACTGAGGGACTCTCCTGAGCTAATTCCCTCTAGGTGGCCACCACCACCAACATGGCATCTACGGGGGGACCCTTGCTCCAATGGGACCTCTAGGAGGGTGGACTAAGGATTTTATAAGGGTGTTTGGGGACTGGCTCCACAGTGTCTGGCTCCTTCCACGCCCTAGTGGTAATAAGGTCCACTAAGGGGTCGGGCAGAGGGGACACCCAAGAGGTAGATGGGCCTGCTTCGAATGCCTCCAGGAACATGGGTTCGTCCGAGGAAGCCTTGGGGGCAGACCACCCCCCTCTTATCCTGAGCATTTCCATGATGTCTCCGAAGGAGACATCTTGGGGGGTGACCTAAGGGAGCCTTCCCCTTCATCCAAATCCGTGTCATCAGTCAAGGACTCGGGGGAGTCCACGTGCCTCCTCTTGCACTTTCGCTTGTGAGGGATGTCCTCGGGGGGGGGGGGGGGCTGTCCGAGGACATCTCACCAGCCACGTCCTGTTCCAAGGGAACAACCTGGGACATCGAAGCAGGCTGTCCCTGGGGCCGGCTGATGGAAGCCGGACCCAACAGAGAGGGAGTGCGGGGCGGAGCCGAACCAAGGACCGGTGGCCTGGAAGCACTCGACAGTGCCCTCTCCACCACATCGAAAGCCGAGGGAGAGCCTCTCTCTCTGGGATCCGAGAGCAAACCCTCGCTCGGATCTGATGGATGGATCGAGGTCGGCGCCGAAGTCATCGGATCCGATGGACCAGTGTGCTCCGACCTAGACGGAGCCAAAGACACACTGATTCCCTCAGATCCGACGCTCAGCCCACGGCTCCGAGAGCCCGGATCAGACAAAAACGGACCCGACAGGCTCGAGGGAAGAGTCGGCGTCGAAGTACCCGATACTGTCGGCGCCGACCCACCTCCGGCTCCAAGGCTGCTCGGCTCCGAAGGCTCTGAACCCGGGAAGCGGGTCGGAGAAGGAGCTATCGGGGCAAAGAAAGGTGTCGAGCTCCCACCCAAAGGGGGGGAGCCAGGAGCACTCCCATCTGCAGTTGGGCCTGGAGAAACCTTCGCATCATCCGGTACAAATCTGCGTCGGAAAGGCTACCAGTCGATCTCAACAAGGCCACCAAGGCTGGCCGGGAATGCTGCCTCGATGACCTCGATGGAGATCGGGTCTCCTCCTCCTCGGGGCCCGATGAGAAGCACGGAGACCGGATCCGAGAAGGAGGAGACCGGGAAGCCCTGGAGGGAGAAGACCGCTTAGCTGGGGGGGCCGAAGCGGAGGCCTCGGCCCGCCGCTTGTGGTGCTTCTCCCTCTTTTTCTTTCCTGGCCTCCCTCTCCTCCAGAGCTGCAGCGGGAGTTTGAGTCCCGACCGGAGGGAGGCAGGAGTGGCCACCGCTGGAGCCGGGGAGGAGGCCACAGAAGCACCGGAGGCCGAAGCCGAATCCAGGGGCAAAAGTCCCGCTAAGATCAGCTTCGACCTCCGGTCCTTCAGTGCCCTGGGGTTGAACGCCGCGCAGATGGAACATCCAGAGGAAAGGTGTTCAACCCCAAGGCACCGAACACACAGAGTGTGGCCATCCGCTGGGGAGAGCTTATGGCCACACTCAGTGCACTTAGAAAAGATGGGTTTTGGGGCCTCAGACATCTTAAAGAAAAAACACACTCGTTAGGCCCCAAACACACAACACACAGAAGCTATGCACCAGCGAAGGGGAGGGAGGGTAAGTTTAACTAAAAGGTATTAGTTAAAAAGGGAAACCTGACCACAAAACACACTCGCAAAAACACTCAGAAGACCCTACGAACCAGGAGCTCAAAAATCTAGCTGCTGACAGAAGCGCGGCAAACTAGATCTGAGGTCAGTCAGGGATGGCAGTGGATTATGGGTGAAGGGGAGGCGCTAGGAGCTCGGATCTAAGCTGTGAAAGATTGCCGGGTCGGATCCGAATCCCAAAGGTTGTTGACAAATGAAGTCAACTACTTCAGATCAGATAATGCCACATCATGGAACATTTTTCAATGAATGTTTAGTGACCTGAATGACTGAAAATATAAGTTAAAGAGGGAGGATTTAGCTTCTGAAGCAGATGAATCCACCAAACACCCTACTCATTTTAGCAAAGGTTTCAGGAAAGTACTTCACCATATGAGCCTGACAGTTAACCAGTCTTAAATGCAAGGGAAAAGCCACATACCTGCTTCCCAGACCTATAAAAAGGCCCTTTCATCTTTATCTGAAGGGACTGGGTCCGAAGTAGTAAGAAGCTTAGATCCAACTTCCTTATTTAAAGAAATATCTACTGGACCTGTCATTGAATTGCAAAACAGGTACTTATCAGTCTGCAACATCTTGTAAAGCCTATCTGGCATCTTAGGAGTGGGGAGCTGAGTGTCTGGAGAAGTACCACATGCATTAAAAGCATCCTCTAGAGCACCTACTACAGGGGAGAATTGTTGAAGACTCTGGAGTATCAACATTTCAAAGCAATTAATATCTTCTTCAGAGGACGGAAATGTAATTTTCCTCCCACTGGAAGAGCTCCTTCATTTTAGCAATAGTGTCTGCAAATGATATTGCCTCTGCAGAAGAATCAGGGGAAATATTAGCCTCAGAGTCTGACTCTAGGAATCACGGGAAGATACCCTAAAGGCATAGTCTAAACCAGTCTCTACCAAAAGCATACTGGGAAACACTGCCACAGGAAGACTGGGATCTCTTCCTTTTCTGACAGGGTGAAGAGACAAAACTGTAAAGAATGGAATGCTTTAACTCATTCATGCCCATAGCACAATCTGCATATGCCCTAAAATGGCGCTCATAGTTCCATTCTAAAAAATATATTACACCTATCATGCCCATAGTGGTATTTAGTGCTCCTTACTTTTAAAAGTTATTTTCTGAAAGTATTAGAGATGTAGAAACATGGTCAGGGAATATAATCTTAAAACAGTTATGTCGCCATTGGATTTAAAAAAAAATTTTTGTTTGCATCTTTTTCCATGACATGAAGAAGCACACAGTGTGTTATGCTTCATGGAGCATATGCTGTAGCTCACAATGAGGACAAAACTTCTGAATAAAAAACAGCATACAATGTGTAAGCATCACTCACTGCTAAAGCAAGAAAGTATTTTTTTCCTACTTCTCTTAGGTGCAAATGTACACTGCTCAGAAAATGCATGTTGTGGTGATGAGGAGTTTGAGAAGGACAGAAGCCTGATGTCCATGGTCTAATGTTCGTGGCTTTACTAGTCAAAAGCCTCACCATCTCAAAGATACACCAGCCATCTTGACTGCATGTCACAAGGTTCCAGTTTACTTTGTAACAGGAAGCAAGATATTTTCTGCACTTTACTTACTAATGTACTTGCATTTCTGTCAAAGAAAAGAAAAGAAAAATATGCAGGCTATTAGAAACTACTGCATAAAGGCTGGGTAAGTGATATTAGCAAATGGTGACTCACCAAAGTTGAATTTGCTGCATACAGGCAGTCCCTGGGTTACGTATGACATCCATATTTTAGTCTGTCCTTACGGCAAATTTGTATGCAAGTCTAAACACGTATATGGAATATCCTACTGTACTATACTGCAATACAGTACAGTACCGTAGAACTTTCCATACAAAAAAAAATATGTTAAACTTACTTCTTTTTAAGCTTCACTTCACATCTCTGCACTACAGGCATCACCCATGAATGTTTTCCACTCTTTCCTGAACTTTCAGACCTCCACTTGTCACCTAGACCCCAGTGAGCCGCAATATCATTTGCTCATTCTACTGTACAGTACAGTAGCTGCTTCAATACTGTGTACTGTACAAGCCAGCAGTCTTAACCAATCAGATCGCCGACATAGCGATCTCTTAAACAATTGGATCTCTTGTTCTCCATGAAGGCAGAAGTAACTACTCTAACAAGACATGCAAGCAGCTTCACGAATAAGGAAAAGGAAAGTACAACAGAATTCTTCATATTAAGGTAAGATTTGGGCAACTTTCAAGATTATTTATTTATTTTTACATTTACGACATTGTGGCAGCCCATTCTTATCTATGGTTTGTCCGCAAGTCAGAGTCTATAACTTGGGGACTGCCTGTATACATTTTTTCAATTATGTCCAAGAGTTCTATGACCATACCACATATTTTTAAGAGACATGTTAAGTATATATTTTCAAGCTATTTTTCCTAAAGTGCACTTTTCTGAAAAATCATTGGTAAACTGCAGTGCCTAAATAACGACAGACATTTCAGTTTCCATCAGAAAAATGCATATTAATGTGAAATCTGTTGTTTAATTTGCATTAAATAATCAATACTGTGGAGCACAGAAAACAGAAGGAAAGTAATCAATACTGTGGAGCACAGAAAACAGAAGGAAAGTTATCAGCACATTCATTTTTTTAATAAGACAGAATGAACTGAATGCAACAGTGAAATATACAGTTGTGTGTGTGTGTGTGTGTGTGTGTGTGTGTGTGTGTGTGTGTGTGTGTGTGTGTGTGTGTGTGTGTGTTTTTATATCGTAACTCAGTGGTAAGCAAGAACAAATGTTGCAACGTTTAGAAACTTGTAATGAACTATGAAAGAATGAGCACTAGACCAAGACGCAGCAGCACAAATGTCGTCTATACAAATTCTTGACAGGAAAGTGGATGAGGTGTTAACTGACCTTGTGGAATGACCTCATGGTGGTCTTGGTAAAGTCAAACCTTTTTGCTTGCAAATGTGAGAAACACAATCAGTGAGCCATCTAGATGAACTGACTTTAGACATAGACAACCCAATTTAGCCTTTGAAAATAAACAATTAATCGAACTTCCCAAAATTCTTTTGTTCTATGTAGACAGAACTAACAAAGCCTATATTCTCCTTTAATAGAAAATTTTGGAAAGAAAACTGGTAGATTAATGGACTGGTTAAGGGCAAAATCTAATGCTACTTTCAGGAGAAAAGAAAGATTAGTGTGAAGATAAACTGTGTGTGTGTGTGTGTGTGTGTGTGTGTGTGTGTGTGTGTGTGTGTGTGTGTGTCTTTCGGCTTTTCCTGGTTAGGGGTCGCCACAGCGGAACTCCGGTCTGCTAATGATCGGCAGTAGAGTTTTACGTGCTGGCTTGCCGGACCTAACACACAACCTTCAATGAAGGAACGCCCATTCATGCATGTAGTCACACAGTAGACGCTCTGAGAATCGAACGGGCAACATCTGTGAGGCGACAATGCTACCGCAGCACCACCACCGCAGTGTCATTATGAAAAATGAAATAAGTGGCAAGCAAGACAATGCCTGGAGTTCAGACACACACCTGGCAAATGTAATGGTGACTAGAAAGATGGTCTTCCAAGACAAAAGTTTCAATTCAGCTTTTGCTGCATGTTCAAAGGGAGTCTGAGTCGAGGCCTGGAAGAGAACTGTCAAATCCCAAGGAGGTGTGGGAGACCTGAGAGACTCAATAGGTGATCTAAGTAAGAACTTAGCTTTGAAAAAAATCTTGCATAGTCTGATGGAGGCCAAAGACAAATCGCCTTTATCAGTATGAAAACAAGGACAGGCTGAAGAGGTGCTGAAAAGGGATCAGGGTGTCTCTGACTGGTCCAAGTCGAAAATCTTTTCTATTTGCTCTCTTATATTTTTCTAGTAGATTCCTGTTGGGAAGAAGTAAGGATGCGTAAAACTTGAGAGGAAAGCCTGTACTGTCTAGCCATCATGGGACGTGGAGAAACCATGTGGTTAACTTGATGGCTTTCATGTCCAGATAAGGCAGTCCGGATGGGTGAGAAAGGAAATCTGGAGAAGGATCCTGAACCCATACAGGGCATATAAGGGGAGGCCAAAAGAAGGGAGATCACACTTGTCAGGGCCAGAGTGGAGTAAGGAGGATCAGCTTGTTCTTCCATTGAGATGCTTTCTGTAGAAACCTGAATATGAGGGGAGTAAGGGGATAAGCATACAAGAGACTGGGGGGGGGGGGGCAATCTTGGATCAGAGCATCTTTCGGTGACTCCACCCTCTGGGGGGATTAGGGCAAAATATCTGCTGCATTTGAAACTGTGGACAGAACAGAAGAGATCACAGCATGGCTGGTGCCATTAGTAAAAGATCTGTTATGCCACCAACATATTGAGAGACCACTCATGAGGCAATAGAATAGATCTGCTCAGTCTGCCTGCTAAAACATGCTGGACTTCCCCGGAATGTGCACTGCCAAAAGGAAACAGCCAGAAGAGAAGAGATTGCCCAATGCCACACCATCACAGCCTCTTGACACAAGTAGTAAATTGGGTTCCCCCATGTTTGATGATGTACTAGATGAATGACATGTTGAGTGTATAGCAATCATCCCTGAAGGGGGATGTCTTGAAAGGCCTGCAATTCTAGGAGGACTGTCCTCATCTCGAGAACACTGATGTAAAGACTGGCCTCTAAGGGGGACCATATGCCTTGAATGATCTGTCCAAAGTAATGCCTTCCCAGATGGGAAGTGTCCGTGGTCCATGTGGCCTTTGGCAAGGGTAGACTAAAGGGACAGCCCTGAAGCCTCTGGTACATAAATCCACCAGGAAACATTTTCCCCAGTGTGCCTTCATTCTGGTGAAAGACAGTTTTTAGATTAGAGATGTGGCACATTACTTATGTCCTATCCACATCAACATTTTTGAAAAGACTCCTGGTAGACTTGAAGGATGACAAGATGGATGGAGGTCTAGAAGCTCTGCGTGGTGTGCCTTGCAAAAAATGGGAATGTGACATCAGTGGTACTGGCACTGGTGTAAACCTTCTACAGACAGGAGACTTCAAAGACTTGAAAATGACAGTGTTGGATTTGAGGAAGTGAACTGATCCGAAGTTTTGGCAACATCTGTAGTAGGTGCAGACCCTGGAGTTGAATGGGGAGAATGGTCAGGGGAGCGCTTCCTCAACTCATTAGGTTTTTCTCTGACTTTTTCTTCTATTTCCGCTTTAGATTTCTCTGCTGGCTTCTCAGCAGAGGGGGAAGCTCCAGATACTGAAGAGGCAGAAGAAGGTAGTAACACTTGCAGCACTAACTTGTTTCTGCATTCAACTAATACCCTGTGGATGCATCCTGCATACATTTTGCATTCAACATCCAGATGCCCAGCTCCAAGACAGTATATACAGTACACAAATTCTGAATCAGCATCTGAGTTGGGAATCTTATGCCCACAAGAGCAGCATTTCTTAAATCCACTGGGTTTGTCACACATGACTACTAGTCACAAAAAGAAAAATCACAAATAAGAAAAAATTTCAAGCAAGACAAATACCAGCAAAGGTAACAGGAATTCCCTAATTCAGAGGAAAGAAACACCACCAATGGTAGTTACACTACTAAAGGCTTAGTAGAAAGAAAAAGGGTTAAGGGTTAGAAGGATGGAAGGCATGAGGCGTACAAGGTGTATGCACTTAACAACCAGACTAGAATAGAATAAACTATCAACTACAACAGAAGTTAACATTTTTTTTTACTCTACAGGGCTGGCTGAAAAGAAAGGAAGATGAAGACTGAAAGGAGCACGGACTATCAAGATGGAATATAGCACTTATCTGAAATTTAGGCAGCCACGGTGGTGCAGCGGTTAGAGTTGCTGCCTCACAGCAAGAGGCTCTCCAGTTCGATTCTCGGCTGGGGTGTCTTCTGTGCGGAGTCTGCATGTCCTCCCTGTGGTCGCGTGGGTTTCCTCCGGGTGCTCCGGTTTCCTCCCACATCCCAAAGACATGCTGTAAGTGGATTGGATACTCTAAATTGTCCCTAGGTGTGAGTGTGTGCATCTGTGTGCCTTCTGTGGAAGGGTGGGCGCTGGGCTGGCAACTCAACACCATAAAACTTCACTGCCAATCATGAGCAGACAGATGATCCGCTGTGGCGACCCCTAACCGGGAAAAGCCGAAAGAAGAAGAAGCCTGGCCTGTGTTAACCATGTCTAGTCACTGGAAGTGGCAAAAGAGATCTAAGGTAATATAGGTTTACAGGGGATTATAGGTAAGAGGAGGAACTTGAGATGTGGATCCAAAGTCTGAGAAGCGGACAAGAGTCAAATCCAAGGTCAGATCCCAAACCCAATGGTTGAAGAACAGACTAGTAGAAAGGCAACATCAGATATTATATGTGTATGTACACACACACACACACACACACACACATATATATATATATATATATATATATATATATATATATCTATACACATATGCACACAAACATATAAGTATGTATATAAGTGATTGTGTGCATGTACCTATTTCAGGCTGCTTCCAAAGTTAATTAGAAGCAACAACAATTTCATGAGATACTTATATGTGTATTTGTACTGACAAAGAGTTTGGCTGTTGCCCACTGGAATCCTCTTCAAAAATTTTATGAAATGGCCCCCCTGGTAGCCTTCCTTTTTATTTTGCTCTAGTATGTTATGTTGGTGAAATGAATAATAACAGATCTACTGCTACATTCAGCACTCCATTCATTTTAGTATGAAAGTCTTAGAGAATGGTGTGTGTGTGTGTGTGTGTGTGTGTGTGTGTGTGTGTGTGTGTGTGTGTGTGTGTGTGTGTGTGTGTGTGCACCTTTGTGTGAATGTATATTCAGAAGTATGCAAATACTACATATACATTTAAGGCAGTAATCAGGGTAATATGCTGTTTTTACAGAGGTTCTGTTAGGAATGGCTTCAGACCCAAAATTGGTTGGTAATAAGTGCGACAGCGTGATAACATTTTATACCAAATTATGAATATAATGCCATATTAATATTTTGGATAACTTGGAGAGGATATGATCATAGGAGGTTACTAGGCTATTGGCCCTGAGGCCCTTATAAGCCTAGCCAAGAGTTTAGCCCATGTTTCGACAAGTCAGCACCTGATACCCCTGTCCAGCAGGGAAACAGGTGGAATCCCAGGGGTGCATTTTCTTTTTCCCATCCAGTTATCCAGGTTGCGCTTAAAGAGGGGCAAAGAGGTACTCTGCTTGACATGGAGAGAGAATCTATTCTACAGACGGAGGAGTCTCTGGGACACAAATCTGTCCCACCAACAAGTCCTGTTAATGTAAGAGACCAGGCTGAGGCTGCATGTGTGAGTTACTCATCTGGGGGCTTGACTTGCAGATATGCAGCAGTCCCATCAAGATGGGGTCTGTGATCGTCCTGTATGCCAGACAGAGGTCACCTCTGAGGAGTCTGTATGAAACTGTGTAGAGGGATAGGGCTTTTAGCCTATCTGTGTATGGTAGATGTTTGAGGCCCTGGATTCTCCTGGTGAGGAACCTCTGTGGTGTCTCCAGCTGCTGCATGTGCTTTGAGAGGTACGTGCCAAAAGGGACATTATAAGGGAAGAATACAGGAATGTTATGACCTCCTTGTCCCTGGATGAGATACCCTTACTTATGAGGTGGGCCATGTAGAAGCCTTTCCATACAATGGAAGCAACTTGGTGGTCAAAAGTCAGGTTTTTGTCAACCTGGGTGCCCAAATCCCTCACTACTGACTGCGTGCTTAGGACGTTATTAATGTGAAAATTTGTGGGGATGTCACTTTCCCCAAAGGGAATGATGATGCATTCTTTGGAATTCATCTTGAGGCCATGTTTCTGGCACCAGTCATTTGTACAAATGAGACCCTCTTGGAGGATGTCTACATCACTAGAGCAAATGATGACAACACCCAGCTTGCAGTCATCTGCAAACTTGTCAGCCACAGCCCACTGGTTTTGGTCTGCACCTCAGAAAAATATATCCCAAATAACAGAGGCCCCAAGACTGAAACCTGGGGTATGCCACTTGTTACGGGTCTACTGCTTGAAGCAGCTTCCCCTATTTTGACTAGGTGGGTTCAATCAGTGAGCCAGTTTGCTACCCATTTGGTAACATATGGATTGATGCCTAGTTAAGAGAGTTGATCTATTATGCCCGAGTGGGGAATAGTGTCAAAGGCTTTGGCCATGTCAAGGCATGCGGTCTGCACAGTCTTCCCTTTCTCCATGTTTTTGCTGACTGTCTTAAAGAAGTCACCCAAATTTAGCAGTCATGACCTCCCCTTGACGAAGCCAAACTGTGTAGGATCGAGTGTTTGGAGGTCGCCAATGTCCTTGTTAATGAGGTCCATGATAGTCTGTTCCATGGCCTTGCAGATCAAGCTAGACAGGATGATGGGTCTATAATTTCCTGGATTGGTGGATGCTCTACCTTTGTGTAAAGGAATGACAGTGGCTGTCCTCCACTCAGCTGAGATGAAGACAGTACTCAGGCTATGGTTGAATAGGGCGCCTAATGGTGCTGCAAGATCCTGCCAGAGTTCACGTAGGATGCAGCCTGATATGTTATCGGGTCCCATGGAGGCTCTATTTTCTGGCTTTGAGAGAGCAGTGATGACCTGTTCCCTAGATATAAGGGGAAGGGGGCAGGTACTGGGGATGTCCTGATTTACTGATGGGGGGACAGAGGGGTGAAGTTTTATCTGAATCTGTCAGCCAGCAAGTTTGCTATATCTACAGCATTTGACCAGGAGTTCTCAACAGATCTGGGTGCTTCCTTTGAGGTTGCGGACATATGTGAAGAAGGCCTTATGATTGTCTCTAGTATATGTGGCCAATCTGGACTTGAGATTTGCTTTGGAGGATTTCACTAGTCCTCTTATTTGCTTGTTCAAGCTAAGGAGACATTGCTTCCAATTGGGCACCTGCTCCTTGTTGGTCTTGAACAGCAATTTTTTTCCCTTTTGTTATAAAGTTGATTTACTGCAGATGTCCACCAGACAGGTTTACTCTTCCTTGCGAAGGATGATTTAGTCTTGTTGGGTATTCCTGATTCCATGCATCTATATAAATGCTCATACAGTGCTTTGGTGTAGTTTTGGATATTCGTGGCAGTTCCTACAGAGGGAGAGGGGGCTGTGAAGCTGTTTATACCATCCCACAGGAGGCTGTAATCAGCTTTGGAGAAGTTTTTTATGTCTGATCCTAGCTTTAGGTGGGTTGGGGGAGATGGTGACTTTGAAAGTGACCTCTTTATGGTCGGATCTTACCAGGGAGGATGATACTATAGGGATGCTGCAGTGGTTACTCATGATGGTTAATAAAAAAGTTCAAGATAGTATCAACTCTTATGGGGGTATTGATTAGCTGCTCCAAGGCATTTGCACTGACAAAATCAAGGAATCTCTGGGCATTTGTGTTCTGGCATGAGTAGTTCTTCCAATCTATGTTTGGGAAGTTAAAGTCACCCAGGATCAGGGTAAAGGGTTGAATCTTGATAGATTCAAACAGGTCCAAATAGGCGGTTTGGGCATCTTGAGTCAAATTTGGGGGGTGGTAGCTAGCTATGATTTGAATAGAGGTCTTATCAATGGTTAACTGCACCTGGAGTGTCTCCTGTGCGTCATACTGTTTGACCAGTCTGGAGGTGTGTATGTCTTTAATGTTTATTGAAACTCCACCTCCTTTGGCTTTACTGATCACAGTTTGGGGTCTGAATGTATGATAGGATGAGTAACCAGGTAAAGCTGGGGTGCTCTCTGCAGTTTTGAACCAGGTTTCTGTGACTGTACAGATGTCATCATTTTCCAGGGTTAAGAATGCTTGCAATGAGTGCAGTTTCATGTTTACGCACCTAGTGTTTAGCAGCATGACCTTTAATTTGCGTTTTGTTGAAATTTTTATGTTTCCTAAAAAAGGCACTATGGGGGAAGCAAGAGCCTTTGCCAGAAGCCTGAAGCCCAGGTGAGACAGATGCAGGCCATCTCTGGCAAAGCATTATGGTCTGTCAATCATATCATCCCAGGCTGTCAGGTACTGGATCCCCCTGGAATGACACCAGAAACTAAGCCAATTGTTAAAAGTCAATTAGGGTTGATAGTACTTCCTGGAATCAACTGAAAGCTTTCATTATGCTGGCAAAATGCTTAGTCATAACTGGTGTCTCCATATCACTGTTTTGCAGATATTTCTACTTCTCTTTAGCAATAACATACTCAGCTGTGTATAACTATCACATTTATGCAAATATATCAGTACTGCCACTTAGCTGCGTTGTAGAACAGCATTTCATGGGTCAGGAAAAAATACTACCCCAAATGCAGTGGCCAGTAATCAATAAAATTTATTTTTTTATGATGAACATGTGCCATTTTAATATTTCTATTAATAACTTGACCCACGTATAGTATACAGTTTGGCTCACAGAAAATAACCAAGTGTAAAGATTTCTCACCTTTTTGTGGATGATCTAAAACTGTGCAGTTCACCAGATGAGGAGCTGAAAGCACAATTGAAAGTGGTTACATTTTTTTCAGATGATATAAGAATGTCATTTGGTCTTGAGAAATGTGTAAAAGCAATGTTTAAATCAGGAAAGCTGCAGCACCAAGAGAATATCAGTCTGGGACAAGAATCTGATATAAAAGAACTATTTGGGAAATGTGAAGGATGATCAATAAAATGAACAAATGTGAACAAAACTCCATAATCAATATTTTAGAAGACTACAATTTACACTGAAAACAGCTCTGATATCTAGGAACAAAGTCTGAGCTATAAACCAATTTGCTCTTCCTGTTCCAACTTACAGTTTTGGGGTGACAGCCTGACCCCAAAAGGTACTGGATCAGTTCATAGGTAGGTACTAGGCTATACTAGGCTATCAGCCCAAGGGCCTAAGTAAGCCTAGCCAACAAGGTTCCCTGGCTTACGTCACCTAAGAAAGTTAATTTCCTGTGCCCCTGTCGAGCAGAGCCACAGAAGTGATCCCTGGGATGTACTTCCTATTTCCCATCCACTCATCAAAATTTTTCTTGAAGACTGCTAATGAGGATCTTTGCTTGACATAGATGGGTAGCTTGTTCCAGAGTATAGGAAGTCTCTGGGACAGGAATCTATCCCTCCAGCATGTCCTGTTTATTGTGGTGACAAGGTTTAGGTCCCTAGAGCTTGTAGCTCTGAGGGATTGGGATTTCTTTAGGTGTAGCATGTCCAATAGCTCTGGATTTAACATAGCTTTGCATGTTAGGCAGAGATCTCCTCGGAGTATGCAATATGCTACAGAGTAAAGCTGGAGTTTTTTGAGAAGGTCAGTGTAGGGCATCTGTTTGAGGTCAGTAATCCTCTTTGTGAGGTACTTCTGTGGACTTTCCAGCTGAAGCAGATGTCTTGTGAGGTACATTCCAAAAGGGGCGTTGTACTCTATAATGAGTCTAATGAGTGCCGAGTAGAGGTGAACAATGACCTCATTTTTCCTGGATGAGAACCCTTTTGTGATGAGGTTTGCCACATAGAAGGATTTCCTGACTACTGTGGAGATGTGACTATCAAAGGAGAGACTACTGTCCACCTGGGTTCCAAGGTTTCTTATCACACATTTGGTGTTAGGTAGACTGACATTTATGTGGTAGCTCATGGGTACAAAGTTTTTACCAAAGGGGATGACAATGCACTTTTTGGCATTGAGCTTGAGGCCATGCCTCTGACACCAGTCATCTGTCTCAGTGAGTCCCTTCTGTAGGATGTCCACATCATTTGGGGACTCGTCTATGACTCCTAGTTTGCAGTCATCTGCGAACTTCGTTAGCCAGAGGCCTTCTGTGTTAGCCTGTACTTCAGAGAAGTAGATACAAAACAGGAGCGGTCCCAGGACTGAACCCTGTCATACTCCACTTGTCACTGGTTTGAAGTCAGACTTGGAGTCTGTAACTTTTACAGTGTGAGTTCTGTCAATGAGCCAGTTGGCAACCCATCTTGTGACGTGAGTTTAGCTATAATTCCAGAATGGGGGATGGTGTCGAAAGCCTTGGCGAGGTCAAGATAGGCTGTGTGAACCACCTTACCCTCGTCTATGGCTTTGGTGACTGCCTCAAAGAAGTCAATCAGGTTCAGAAGTCATGATCTGCCTTTCACAAACCCGAACTGGGTGGGGTCCAGAGTTTGGAGGTTACCAATGTCTTTGTTTATGAGTTCCATGATGATACGTTCCATGGCCTTGCAGATCAGGCTCGTCAGGCTAATAGGGCGATAGTTCCCAGGATTAGTGGTGGCTCCCCCTTTGTGGAGTGGGATAACTGTTGCTGTGCGCCATTCAGTGGGTACAAAGCCTGACGTGAGACTATGACTGAACATGGTGCTTAAGTGGGGAGCCAGTTTGTTCTAAAGTTCGTGTAAAACGCAGCCAGGGATGCTGTCTGGTCCCATGGATGCTATGTTTTTGGTTTTAGAGTGTGCAGCTTTTACCTGTATAGATGTGATTATAGGGACTCTGCATTCTTCCTGTATAGATATGGGCCCTTTAGGGGTGAGAGGGGGTAAAGTTAGCACTGAACCTATCTGCCAGGATGTGGCAATATCGGTTGGTTCTGTAATTTTCGTGCCGTTCTGCTGTAACTCACAGCAGATCTGGGTGTTGCCATTGAGATTCTTGACATAGCTATAGAATGCTTTGTGGTTGCCCTTAGAATCAGTGGTGATTTTGTTTCGTAGCTAGCTTTGGAGGATGGTTTTTAATATACAGATAAAAACAGAAATAAATCCCAACACATAAACGCTTGATTACAAAAAATGCGTTTTCGTCTTGTACAAACTGACTTCTTCAGATACACTCCAAGACGAAAACGCATTTTTTGTAATCAAGCGTTTATGTGTTGGGATTTATTTCTGTTTTTATCTGTATATTAAAAACCTTGCTCCTGACATCCGTGGCTCTGGCAGTTTGGTACTTTACTTAGTTTATTGGTTCTTTTGTACCAAAGTTCGTTTTGAATTTCGTAGCTTTGGAGGATCCTATAAGGGATCTCAGCTTCTTACTGAGGCTGACCAGGGAGCTCCTCCACTCATGGGATTTTACTCTCTTTTGCAACAGTTTCTTCCTTCTGTTGTAGAGTTTGTTTATGGCAGGGGACCACCAGATTGGCTTCCTTTTCTTGCAGGATAGCATTTTGGTTCTTTTTGGGATAGCACGATCCAGGCACTCAAGTAAGTGCTTATACAGTGCATTCGTGTAGGATTCAGCAATCGTAACTGTATTGTCCTTCTGCATGGGTGTCATGAAGTTCACCACTTCTGTCTTAAGAAGCATGAAGTTGGCTTTGGAGAAATGTTTTACCGTGGTTTCCTTAATGGTGGGTTGGGGGTGGGATGCGGACATCTAGGGTGATTAGCTTATGGTCGGATCTGACCAACGAGGAGTTGACTTCAGGTGTAGAACACCAGTCACTCATGTTGGTAATGACTAGGTCTAGGATATTGTTGCCCCTGGTGGGGGTGTGGATAGGTTGATCCATTGGAATTTATGAATTCCAGAAAGCGTTGAGTGAAGGAGTTGGTACATGAGTAGTTTTCCCAGTTAATGGTGGGGTAGTTGGACTCGCCATTATTAGTGTGTTTGGTTGAACCCTAATATTTTCCAGTATATCAAGAAAAAAGTAGTGGGAATCCTGGGGCATGGTGGGGGATCTGTAGCAAGCTACAATTTGGACTGCGGTTTTGCCCAGTTAGTTGCACTTGAATAACCTTGGATGCATTATGCTGCGCAACTAGCCTGGAGGTGTGGATATCCTTAATGAATA
>NC_056732.1:1277119816-1277212316 GCF_019279795.1 Protopterus annectens | reverse complement strand
GTGATGGTACATCAGAGAAACCCACTGTACACAGCAGCAGAGGATCAGGAGATCCACCAGAGCCTGGTGCATAATTACTCAGTGCTGTTTTCCAGGACCAGCCAGAACCAGCAGAGAGGGCTGCACTGTGGCAAGAATTTGTCTGTCGGGTAAATGACATAGGCATGCATAACCGGACATATGAGCAGGTACGCCATCACTGCAGTGATTTAATTAGACATGTCCTGCAGCGTGCGTCTGATATCCACAGACAATAGCTTGCCACAGGTGGTGGGGTACCGATCCACCCCCCCCCTCACCAGTGTGGAGGAGCACCTCTAAGTGTTGTGGCTCCAGGCCAACAAAAAGAGCATCCACAAACATGTGTCATCATGGAGGCCGGCGCCACCCAGCATGTTGAAATGGAGTGTGCAGGTAACATCCCATATCTATAGTTGACTGTTCTCTGTACTGGTAGTCTATGCGTGTGTGAGATGTGTACTGTTTGTGTAGCTGTTAACCTGCCCAATCTTCTGCAAGATTGATATTCTGAGTATAATCTGTACACCTGTGAAAGCCACCTGTTGTACTACTGTACTTTATCATACTCACAGTATCAAAGGCACAGTTGTCCACTGGCAATCACTCTCATATGTTTGCAGGTCCCTCTGGAGTGACAGCAAGGCAGCCAATCCATGCTGGTGAGTGTGTAATAACAATACTATTGCTAATGACATGTGCATGTCATATGGAGGTGTAGTGTGTGCACATGTAACACACCTACACATAATGCATGCTGTGCATGTTTGCTGTGAGACTATGCATATCCCATTATTCTCAGTAGCTGCCTCACTCACATGCAATACACAGAGCATGACACACATGCGTGGCAACACAGTACTGGACATTGTATAGGCACACCAGATACACATGTACACAACACACACATGTTTGGCATACACACTACACCTTAGCCTGCTACACATGTCCAATTATGACATCTGCTGTATGGCCAGCCTTCAGCATCCCACTTATCTACGCAGCACACATAATATACCTGAGGGGTAGAGGCCTATCATGTCTTTGTGCAACAGTCTGGAACAAATAATACATTCATGTTAGGCAATGCTTACTATTGGCCACCTTACACACCCATGTAATAAGTGGCTGTGTAATTGTGGATGTAGTCATGTTACTGCACTTTAGGTACAGCATGCTAGCTGACTGTCTGGCATACATTATTATTGTTGACTGACCACAAGAAGCATGTTGATCATGACTCACGTTACTACACCACATCCAGTTCGACTGACCACAAAAGTACACATTATTGTTATTGTGTAGCACCGTCATGTGTTTTGTGTGTGTGTGTGTGTGTGTGTGTGTGTGTGTGTGTGTGTGTGTGCAAATCTATGCACCCACAGCTTGTAACACTTACACAACATTGTTATGTCCTTGTACACATTGTGTCCCAGGGTGGAGACAATCACTGAACTACACACAAGCATCAAGTACACGTATACTGTTATTAACAAGGGCTGTCTACACTTGCACTGCATGTTCCTGTGCAACACATAACCTGCATGCTGACACGTGTGCAGTGATGTTTTTCCTTGTGAAACGGTCACCCACCATAAAACAGTATTGTGTATGTGTTGGATTGCAGGTGTGTCTGTGTTTGTATCTGCTGTACTGAGGAGTGTGCCTGTGTGCATGTGTGCCTGTGTGCATGTGCGCCTGTGTGCTAATATTGTATACACATTTGTAAACTGTGTTTCCTATCTTCCTCTCTCAGGTTCTGATGTTGCTCTGGTGGAGTGCAGCAGGGAACCTGAAGCCACTGCTGGGAATAGTGCTAATGATGATACATGTGTAATGGCACAGGGAGGTGTGACAGGGTCTGTCGTTGGTCATCTAATTGACAGTACACAGCAGTCAACCCCATCAAAGCGCACAGTCATCCTGCCGATACATCCATTGTCACCAATGTCCTTAGCTGAGGGACAGCATACAGTGAGCACTGACCAGGGTAGTGTGGTATCATTGGCACATGCATCCCCTCACAGCAGCCATGGCCAGATTCCTGACATGGTACCACACAGGCAGATGCCCAGGGGTTCTCGTGGGAGCATCCGTGGTCGTACTGCCCTGTCAGACGTGCCCACAGAGGTCTATCAACCTCAGCTATGTTCCAGGCTGTAATGCAGGCACAGGCACGTATGGAACGGTACACCAGACAGGATCTGAGGGAGCTTAGAACACATCACACCGCTATGAATGACACTATGCATGACGTTGCGTCTGCCATCCGTAACATCAGCGAGGTCATTGATAGACATTGGGGGGACACATTAGATCTGTTCCACAACTACATGTCCAGGAGCCAGGACAGTGCAGGACGGTTGAGGTGTCGACGTGGATGTCTGCCAGCAACATTATCAGCTAAAGACGTCGCTGACGACAACAAACCCGCAGCTTCTTCCATAGTGCCAGTACCAGCCCCAGCAATGCTGGGTCTGTGGTGTCGTTACACCATCCTAGAAGACCACGTGCATGTGGCGCTGGACAGTCCCAGCAGGGACATGTGTCCAGTCAACAACCCACTGCTTCTGATGACAGTACCCAGTCTGGCTTAGTACCTGATACTGTCCGTAGCACCTCTGCCAGGCAGAGTACCGTGTCCATGGCCAGAGACAGTGACCTGTATGACCTGGCAGGTACAGTCTGTGGCTGTCCACAAACACCCGTATATGGCAGCCTCATGGTGGAACTGTGTGCATGCATACAGACACACATAATACTAACACCTAGGGATAACACGTACACACACACATCGCAGCAACGTTGCCCCATCTTGTACTGTTGTCCCGCACTAACATACACACACATACATGTCGACTGGATGTGTCAATGGCAGACTCTGGCAAACCAAGTACACACCCTGTGCATATGATGAAACTGTGCCACCTCCTGCCAGACTCTGGCAAACCAAGTACACACCCTGTGCATATGATGAAACTGTGCCACCTCCTGCCATCTGTAACACTGATGCTGGAACAGGATAGCATGGTACTGATGCACAGGGTGACTACATAGCACTGTAGTAATATTATTATGTTAACAGTACAGTGTAATGATATTGTATTGGGTAGATTCAAGCATGCATGATGCATTAACTATGTTTGTCATTGCAGTTTTGTATACACCAGTGTTAATTCCCAAAGTGTACTGTCTGCACATGTGCCACATGGCTGTTGTGTGTACCTGTGCCTGCATGTGTTGGGGTGTGGACAGTACATGTGTGATGTTTGCATCACCGATTTGCAGGTGTACATTTGTGAACATGGTCAGCATGGAACATGACATGGTTTGACAATATGCTGTGGGTGATACGGTTTCCACATGTCAATGGTCTGCATTCTGGTAGTATACACAGCTTACATAGCCTGACATTCAGTGGTCATTACATGGTGTCTCCTCAACTGATACACAGATGCAGGAACCTGGTGTAAGTGATATCCCTGCAGTATACACTATACCAGTAGCCATTGTTACTGAGCCCCACACATCCCTGGGAACAATACCCTTTGGCATATAGCAGTCTCATGTACATGTCAACACACTATGGATATGTCCATCCATCACTGAAAATACATACAGTGGCCTACAATGCAATCTACACATGACACACTAAACCACCACAAAGTTATCATACGGACAGATACCTGTTGTCCAAGCCATGGTATATTGCTGTAACGCTACTGTGGCATTGTCATCGGCATGTAGTTAACATAGTATTCCAACAGTACCATGTAGGTGGTAGCACCCCATCATGTAGAATGGGTAATGGTGTGTACATGTGGACAGGTGTTATCTTGTCTATCCTGTGATATTCACATTTCCAAAGGTATTCTGCAGTCCCTCTGTGCATCACCTATGCAAGAAGGTGTCTGTATGCATATCAGCAACAGTTGCCACACACCTACACTGGATGGCCATCACTCACAGACTTTGCTGTGTTTTAACATGTCTGACATACACTGCAGACATGAACCATCACCCACATTAATCTATCAGAGCTTTCATGGGTGTGTGTCACATAGTTGGCCTAGGACACAGATCACTGCAGTAGCTTGCATTGTCACCAACATACATGTATGGCCTAAGGTCTGGTAAGCTGCGGCACATGGCGGCAAAGGTAACAACTGTATTCATATGGGGCAGGCTTCACACATAGGAACTATTATAGGTCACAGGTACATATCTGTATGTGGCAAACACATACCTGATGTGTGCATGGCAATTACTGTTATAATAATATGTCATACAATAATGAAAGCAAAACACAACACATTAACAAACTGTGTGACACACGCACACATGGCATTTGTAGGATTCAAACCCCTACCTAACTAGGTTATGGCACTTGAGAGAGATGCATTAGCACAGCGCGCTATTCGCATTACTGGATGATTTCCCTTCTCCTGCTGTATTTATAGGGTGCTGACATCATCAGTGTTTCCAAAGAAGAATGCACATCTTTTAATGTGTTATCCCAGTCTTCAAAATGGCCATTCCTTTTCACAAAGAATTGCAGACATACACGCACCCCTGCCCCCCCCCACACCCACACACAGAGTTTGCAGGATTCAAACCCCTACCTAACTATGTTATGATACTTGAGACAGACGCATTAGCACAGCGCGCTATTCGCATTACTGGATGATTTTCCTTCTCCTGCTGTATTTATAGGGTGCTGACATCATCAGTCTTTCCAAAGAAGAATGTACATCTTTAACTATCCCTCAGTATGGGGGATAACAATATCTGTGCATTCATAGAAACCTAGTTCAGGGTCACATATGCACACTGGCACTGCCAGGTTATGTTCTATACCATGCTTCGTGACTAGAGGACTTGTGACACTGAACACAAGTAGGAGGTGTATCCATATACATCACAGAAACACACACCTCTGGGTTGGTCCCACTGCACTAAGCATGACAGGCCATACATATACACCTACCATTGTGCAAAACTGCCTTTTGGTTTAGTGTGTAGTTCAGACCACCCACCCATACCCAGTAACCACACTTGGCTTTCCTGGGAACAGTGTCAGATATGAAGGTCTTCACACACACCATTATAGTGGTTGACTTCAGGTACACAAATATTGACTGGGTATACTACTCAAGCCCTCAACATCACCCTACAGCCACTACAATTTGTGAATCCATGTGCTATGGCACAACCAGTCACCACACCCACTAGAGGGGAATACATATTGGACTTGATCATCACCGACATGGGGACTCTATGTTCCACACCAGAGGTACAACTGTCATTGTTAAGATCAGACCATGATCAACTTTCCCTGGACATCCATATCCCATCTCCACACCCAGCCAAGGAAATCACTGTAAAGAATTTCTGAAAAGCAGACTTTGCACTTGTGAAGACTGGGGTGGAATACTTCAGAGGCCCCGTGCTGGAGGTTAATACAGACCAATCTGCAGAATTCTTTACAAACGCATTGTATGAGCAGCTGCAGGTATGCATTGATCATGCTATCCCACATAAAACCATGACTCCTCCAAAACAGGAGACGTGCCTGGTTGACCCCAGCCATATATAAGCTGTACAGCAGAAGGAGGAAGCTACTACATACCAGAGCAATATCCCACAGACCCAGATAGATCATAACCTCTCCTTTGCTAAACACACTGACAGAGAGTCATTGCTATGAACTTTGTATAGCCCTCCTTCTCACATGGGTGTTTGCATGTAGATCATGTGAGGTCATTGTGGCCCTCTACTACTCACTCATCAGGACCATGTTTGACTGCAATGCCCCTTTTGGGGTGTACCTTACCCAACACCTGTGGCAACTACAGTGAACACAACAGTACCTCCCCAAGAGAATTATGGGCTACACACAGATGTCCTATGCAGCTCAGCTAAAGGATCTCCAGCTCTACTCAGTTGCTTAACGCCTACTCAAAGGTAATCTATGCCTGACGTACACAGCCATTTCAAACCCAGAAGTAATGGGCATGCTCCACCTCATAACATCCAAGACCCTTACAGCTACATACTTCAAGGACGTAAACCTCAGCACAAACATAAATAGGACATGCTGCAGGGACAGATTCATTACTCACAGGCTCCCCTCACTCTGGAATTGAATCCCAATTAAAGTTAGACATAGCCCCTCACCAACCCTCATCCAGCAAAATACAGCCGCACGAATGGGAAATTGCAAATTCACCCCTGGGATCTCCACTGTGTCCCTGCTTGACAGAGGCACAGCAAAGTAGCCTTAAAGGGTGCCTTCTGTGACCTACTTTACAGAGGCACAGTAGGCTACTCTACTGGGGAGGCAGACACCAAATACACTCTGCCTAGGCTTATGAATTCCCCAGGGCAGACAGCCTAGTATTCACCTCTGCACCTATGTTTATGTTTGGGATACACAATAGTTGTTGCTGCTACTGTTTGGAGGTCTTTATTGCCATAGCTTTCACAGTTTCTGTGAACAACGTGTGTATCTACGTAACATGTTTGATCATGACAGGGTTCCGGTATATTAATATATGTGTCTGTTGTCATTTAACTGTGTGCACAGGGTGGATTGCTGGATCGTGGGAGGTTCCTGGCTTAACACATACAATTGCCCGATATGCGTGACTGCCTGCTATACTCAGACATGGCCTAAGTGTGTGAGCATGCCCAGTTCAGGCTTTCCATGGTTTGTTGCCTGACATGTGTCTCATTTATCCAAGTGTGTGAGCATGCCCAGTGTGACCTTTCCATATGTTGTGATCTGAAGTCCACTACATTTGTGGTTGTGTGTGAACATGACCAATATTGACATTAATACTGTGTGTGTTGGAAGTCATGTTGTGTTCTTACTGCCAGACTCCTTTGTGTCATAACTCAACAGGGATTATGCTGTGCTTGCAGGGTTTCCATGGGATAGCTTGCAAATACTTGGCAATATTCTCTCATACTGGCTGAACACTGCAATACTGTCATGGTGTAGTGATTCAGTACTTTCACTATGGTGCACAGTATCATGGGTTTGAGTCCCATCACTGCTGTAAATACTCATACTGAGCAGACCAGACTAGTTAAGGGCTAGTTGGGCAACTATGAGCATGTTGCATTTTGTTCAGCTATGGCCTACTTAAACCAGGCTTGTCCGACATTGCTGTGTATTCACCAACTTGGGTGGACATTGGCAAACATTACTCCACAGTGACCACAGTTGTACTACTTGGTGTGTGTGATTATGTTCATAGATTCATACTAGGCTATCTGCCCTAGGGCATTTATAATCCTAGCCAGAGTGTGTCTGGCTTTCAACACACATTTTAAGTGGAGTTTGCCATAACATTTTTCATGGTTAGTATACCGTGCCTCTGGCTAACAGTGACATAGAAGTGATACCCAGGGTAAACCTACAATCTCCCATCCACTCATCAGGATTCCTCTTGAAGAAAGTCAATGAGGGACTCTGGCTAACCTGGAGTGGGAGTTTACTCAAGAGTGGGGGGAGCCTCTGGGTTATGGATCTGTCACTCCAGCATGTCCTATTTATTTCAGTCCTGAGGTTCAGGTCTCTTGAGCGCATAGCTTGATGGGATTCTGATTTTCCAAGGTGCGGCATGTCCATGGATTCCAGGTTGGACAAGGCTTTATACATCTGGCACAGATCGCCTCTGGGCAGGCAGTATGCCACTGAGTGGAGCTGCAGTTTCTTTAACCGGGCAGTGACTGGCATGTGTTTGAGCCCTTTGATCCTCCTGGTGAGGTACTTTTCTGGTCTTTCCAGCTGCTGCAGGTGCCTGAAAAGGTACATCCCACAAGGGGCATTGTACTCAATTATGGGCCTGATGAGGGATGAGTTAAGAGGCACAATGACCTCCACTGATGTAGATGTGATTACCTTCTTGATTAGGTGGGCTATATGAAATGCTCCTCTGAACACTTTGGCCACATGGTTGTCGAATGTGAGATTGCTATCGACTTGGGTCCCCAGGTCCCTTATCACTTCTTCCATACTTAATGGGTTACCACATATGTAGTAATTTGTGGGCACTTAGTTTTTGACAAAGGGGAGGACAATACACTGTTTTGTGTTTAGCTTGAGGACATGGCTCTGGCACCAGTTGTCTGTTTCTATGAGACCCTTTTGTAGGATGCTTGTGTCAGCTGGTGGGTCGATTAAGGCGCCCAGTTTGCAGTCATCTACAAACTTGTTCACCAACAGTCTTTCTGTGTTGGCCAGTACCTCTGAGAAATATATACCAAACAAGGGAGGTCCCAGGACTGAGCCTTGTGGGATGCCACTTGTAGCTGGTTTGTGGTCTGACATGGCTCCAGCATTTCAGACCATATGGGTTCTGTCCTTGAGCCAGTTTGCAACCCATCTAGTGACATACGGGTTTCTATTGAAGCTGGTGATCTTATCTATGATGACCAAGTGGGGTACTGTATGGAAGGCTTTTGCAAGGTCCAGGTAGGCTGTGTGGACCACCATCCCCTTGTCAATGGCCTTGGTGACTGTTTCAAATGACTCAACCTATTTTAAGAGGCAGGATCTTCCCTTAACAAAGGCAAAATGGGTAGGATCCAGTGTCTGTGTGTCCCCAATATGTTTATTTCTGAGGTCCATGATGATCCTTTCCATAGCTTTGCAGACCAACCTAGTCAGGCTTCTGGGGCGACTGTTTGCAGTATCCGTTGAGGCACCACCTTTGTGGAGAGGGTCCACTGTTGCTGTACACTGCTCTTTGGGTACATATCGTGTGTTAAGGCTGACATTGAACAGTGGTTTTATGTGTGTGTTCAATTCTTCTTGGGGTTCATGTTGGACACAGCCCAGGACACCGTCTGGTCCCACTGACGCTGTGTGTTTTGCTTTGGAGAGGCTGGCTGTTACCTGAGCATCTGCGATGTCAGGGGGCCAGCACTCTGCTGGGATAGATATTTGCCCTTTTGGTGGGGGGGGGGGAGTTTGCACTGAACCTGTCAGCTTGGATGTTGGCAATGTCTGTGGGTTTGTTGTATTGTTTGTCATTTTGGACTAATTCTGAACATACCTGGGGATTCTCACACAGGTTCCTACAATAAGTAAAGAATGCCTTGTGATTATCCTTGGTGTCCTGTATGATTTTTATCTCACAGATGGCCTTAGACAATTTTATGTGTGGACGTTGTTTCTCAATAATACTGGTCAGAGATGGCTTCCCTCTTTGTGATTTGGATCTATCATATAGTAGCTTCCTGCTTGTATTGTATGGTTTGTTTATGGCTGAGGTCCACCAAACAGGATGCCTGCCTTTGGAGGACTGGTTCTTGGTTTTATTTGGGATTGCATGATCCATGCATTCCTGACAGTGTTCATAGAATGCGTTTATAAAGGGTTATGAGGTCTGGGCTGTATTTTCCACAGACATAGGGGCTGTGAAGGATTCCACCTCAGTTTTGAGGTGTGTGACATATGCTTTAGTGAACATTTTTCACTGTGGTTTTCTGGCCATGGGCTGGGGTGGGGATGTGAATATCCAGTGTGATTACTATCTGGTGTGATCATACCAGTGAGGGACACACTTCTGGTCTTGGGCATAGACTCCCCATGTTGGTGATGATCAGGTCCAGTATGTTTTTCCCTCTTGTGGGAGTGGCAGCAAGTTGTTCCATAGCATTTTGGTTTATAAATTCTGGGAACCTTTGGCCTAGGGTGTTGGAGCTAGGGTAATGCTCCCAGTGTATGTTTGGGTAGTTGAAGCTGCCCAATATAATGGTGTTTGGGGATATTTTCATGTGTTCTCCAGTTGGCCAAGTGTGGTTCCTGGGTTTAGGAGGGTGGTCTGTAGCAAGCTATGAACTGGAAGGCGGTTTTACCCACTGTTGGTTACACATGGGTAGTATCTGATGCTTCATGCTGTGCCACCAACCTGGGGGTGTGGGTATCTTTGACAAATATTGATACTCACCCTCCTTTTGTAGTTTGTTCCATGTTTAGCAGCTGTAAAGCATGGTATGAGGTGTACCTGTGAATGCTAGGGTGCTCTTGGGAGCCTTAAACCAGGTTTGAGTGTTTGGAGTGCGTGCATCTTGCAGTTTAGACTTCTGGCATTGAGTAGCATTGCTTATACTTTCTTATCCCTTGTGATACCTATGGAGGTGGGTTTGTGTTTTGAGCCTTACCTAGAAAAGGCACTATGGGGGTGACAAGAGCCTTTGGCAATATCCAATAGGCCACAGGTGATAGGTGAAATCCATCCCTAGCAAAGCATCATGTCTTGTCGAGCATCTCATCCCAGGCTGACAGGCATTGAATCCCCTTTCACTGACACCAATACTTAAGCCAATTGTTGTAATTGATCTTGTCTTTATATTGTGGCCTCATATTTGGTGAGGGTAGGATGCTACTGAAGATAATCAAGTTTGCATATACAACATGGTGGTAAATGCTGTTTAGCACTACCTTACATTGCTTAACACATGGCAATCATGCCTCAGGTGGTGATGCAGGGCTGCCTATGTCGGATGTGCATACTGCACTCCCTATACATGTTTGGCAACAGGTAGTGTCAAGTTAGGCATCCCTTTTACTATATGTGCGAGTCAGAGAGAGGTATCATTTCCAGGGTTCCTACTGAGCCAGTGTATGTGCTATGCGTTGCCTCTTTGCCAAGGCCAAGGCATACTGGTCACGCCTCCGTCTGCCTACTGGGGCAGGCTCAGGTTGTTCCTCCTCCGAGTCACGCTCTGCCTGTGATGGCCTTGGAACTGGTGGGGAGCTGTTTGGCCCAGGTCTATGCTGGTCCTGTTGCAGCTGTTTTCGCAGGATCATATTATGTAGCATAGCACATACCATGACAATTTGGGTACATGTAGTTGCTGAGTATTGCAAGGCTCCACCAGATGTGTCCAGGCACCGGAACCGTGACTTGAGCAACCCAAACACATGCTCGATTACATTTCATGTTTGTGCGTGTGCCTCATTATGGCGTTCTTGTTCAGGTGTGTGTGGGTGACTTCAGTCACGGCTCCAGTGCATAGCCAGCATCCCCCACTAAGTGACCTTGTGGGATGTCCCCATTGGCAAATATCTGGTACAGCTGCATCAGATGCCAGATATGGGAATCTTGGTAGCTTCCAGGGCAGCCAGCACACACATTCATTATTATGCCCTGGGCATCACACACAACCTGGCAGTTGATGGAGGGGAAGCCCTTGAGGTTAATGTAGGCCCTACTCCGCTCACCGGCTGGTGCTTTGATGTGTATATGCGTGCAGTCTATTGCACCCACTACCTCAGGGTATTCTGCTATTTGCTGGAAGAGACGCATATTGCTGGCCAATACTTCACGGGAATTGGGGAAATATACATGATCACCGACATGTGCTGACATGGCATCCAAGAACTGGTGCAGTACCCTGGATGCTGATGCCTGTGATATCCCCATCATATCACCAGTTGGTCTCTAAAAGGTACTTGTTGCTAGTATTCTTAGGCCAACACATACCTTGGATTCCACTGAGATGGGTTCCCCTCTGTTGGTTCTGTGTGTGAGGCGTGGCCTGCACAGCTCCACAATTTGCTGCAGGAGGTCTCTGTCCACTCTATAGCGCTCCACTATCTCCAGCTCATGTAACCCCTGGTAGGTGACCCTGGGCCTGTACACTCTTCTCCGTCTCCTCACTGTGGGTTGTCTGGCAGCATTTGCATTGTCACCATCCTCAGCATGTTGCATATGTCGTCTTATAACAGCAATGGCAGCCCCTAGCATTTTTTGCCTGAGTGAAGCTTTTTCAGTTTTCAATTCTAGTAGCATACTGCAGTGTTTCAGTGTCTCTTGTGAGAAACAGACTGCACTGTTGTTTGCAGAGTTTTAAGTGCTGGGCTGGGCTAGGCTAGTGCTCTGCCTGTGTTATTGTCTGATTTGGATTGTTTTCACTTGCTAGCTCTACTAGTATCACCTGGTAGCTTTCTGCTATTTGTTGTGCTTCCTTTTTCCTTTCTGTTTCCTCAGGGGGAGCGAAGCGCATACAAGCGCAAACACGCTCACAGCAGCTCACACATGCGCATACATGCTTAGACGGACTAAAACTTGCTTATTTGGGCTAAAACGCGTGCACACCAGTGCAAACAAGTTTACAGGTCTTCCAACAGCCTTATACATGCTTACTCCGGCTTAAACGCGTGCACTCACGCTTCCACGCGCACACTCTGTCTTACTCAAGTTTACAGGCACGCACACGCGTGCATAACCACTCTGCAAGAAACTTTGGTGTTATCCACAGTATACACCTTCCATTTCTTGGCTTTCCCTGGCCTACCTGTTGACACACCACTTTCCATGATGTCTAACTGACACCTAACAGATGCCACTGTCCTCCAATGAGCTGCACTACTTTCATACATACTCCCCTTGTGATGTCACCTATCTCCTACTCTGTTCCTCCCCATATCCTACTCCTACACTCCACTGACTGTGCTCATTTGCTATGTAAAAGTGCGATTCACTATCCTAACACTCATTTACATAGGATTGCCTACTAATGCTTGGTTACATGTCTTAGGCTGGGCTTCTCCCCTTAGCAACCCCTACTTGGTGGCCATGTTGTCTTCAGACTGCTATTCCCTTACATTGAAATGTGACAATTTTCATAAATTCCATGTTTGTTGCTTTTATTGCCTTATTTTATTTTAATTTTGCATCAGGGAAACTTTCCAATGGCCGTATATTTGGCCATTGGCATGCTTCCTCAACCATATGCAACCTTTATTTGGAGCTGACAAGGCTCCATTGTGCTATTTGCAGAACGGTACTCAGTTGTCAACTGAGTACATTTCTGCAGCTAACACGTCTCCTACTCGGACAGGTTTCTGCTTCCTGGATCGCAAATTTACCTCATTTGCATGCCTTTCGGCTGCAAGTGAGGTAATTTGCATATCACAGCCCTCTCCGTGTAGGAGACGTGTTAGGAGCTCTCTTACACGCCCCTACAGGCTGTTCGTGGATCGCTCGGACATGATGGCTGCATGGAGTCTTAATCTACTCGTAGCCTCCGTGCAAGCTATCGTGAATCCGGCCCACTCATTTTCCTTTTTGACAATCATTTACTCCAGATAAATAATTTCTGCCTTCCCTTAAACCTCACTCCTCCTCCTGAACATAATTCTGCATGCATTGTTCCCATATAATTTTGCTCTTTTCTTCTTCTAAAGATCTGATCTTCAGTTCTTTAACCTCCTTTACAATATCTAGTACTTCACAATTACAGTTGCTTTAGATTTTATCATTTTTCTAGTAACTGCTTTTTTAATAACGAATAGCACTAAACTTAGTAAAGCCTTAAAGTTCTTCTTTCGGCTTCTCCCGGTTAGGGGTCGCCACAGCGGAACTCCGGTCTGCTAATGATTGGCAGTAGATTTTTACGGTGCTGAGCTGCTAGCTCAACGCCCGACCTTCAACTAAGGCACGCCCATTCTATGCATGTCTTTTGAACGCCACTCGACTGTGGGGAGGCCATGCAGACTCCACACAGAAGGCGCTCCAGCCGAGAATCAAATGGGAGAACCTCTTGCTGTGAGGCGACAACGCTACCTCTGCACCACTGCGGCTTATATGTGCGGGTAATTCAAATCCTCTATTCCAGCTCATAACAATCTTCTGCTCAGCTACAACAATCTGTTACCCCAATACTTCTGACAAATTATTCTGCAGGGATTTTTTTAAAATATGCCAACTCATTGCGTTTCCAAAAAAATCTCCTAATTATCTCACTCTTTCCCATCAAGTCTGCATTTATCTACCTGTTGAAAAATCATCACAGCCCATGTTGTTGTTGTTGTTTTTTTTGGCTTTTCCCGGTTAGGGGTCGCCACAGCGGAACTCCGGTCCACTAATGATTGGTAGTTGATTTTTACGTGCCGAGTTACCAGCCCTGACGCACAACCTTCAATGAAGGTACGCCCATTCACACATGTCTCCACGCAGAAGACGCTCTAGCTGAGAATCGAACCGGACAGCGTCTTACTGTGAGACAACAACGCTACCGCAGCACCACCACCCGGGTCATCACAGCCCATGTACTGTATTAAATAAAAAATATCATTAGACTGCCCCATACCTCTCAACTATACCAAATTTTTCAGTATTTCCCATTTTGAGGGACAAAACAATACGGTGCCACGAATTTCCGAGTAACCCTTTAAATGACATCATTGTTTTAATTTACTGTTTGGATAATTTGCAGACACCCTAATGGTTATGGATATCAGCTGGGTATGACAACCCTGTGTTTCTAAAGGTTAGCCAAACATTCCACTTATGCTGTGCTGATGATGCCATAAGGCTGAAACAAGCATGTCCACAGTTAGTGGGGTTTGGCTTTATTGGCCTGAATTTGTCCATAAATAGACTTAAAAAGAAAAAAGTCATGGACATTCAGAACTGCCACATAGCAAACACCCCTGATGTCCTTTAAGGGTCATTTGCATATATCCCATTTTGCCTCTAAAATGAAATGAAAGGGGGAAACTGGAAGAATGTTTTGATGAAGAAAGAGATGCAGTGGCAATTGAGACTGGCTGCTAATTTCTCCCCAGGTCTCAATGAAGTAAATTCTGTATCTCGTGTATTACAGAAGAAAGCTGAGAAATGTTAGAATTTTTTTTTCCAAAAGTGTTGTGCGTGTATACTTATTATACAGAATTTAACTCGTGAATTTCTGTGTGCGCATGACAGTGCATTTTAACTTTTTTAAGTTTACTTCTCCGTGGGAATTTTTTAATTCATTAATATTAAATGAAAAATGGGTAGGTGTTTTGTACTGTTAACCAATCATGTTGTTTGGTAAGATATTTAAACAGGGTCATTGAGTCTATGTATTCTGAAGAAGTCTAGTTTTTGTGGAGATGGAAGCATGTAATACGTGTGGTTCTTCATTAAAATTGTTTCCATCCAGTATCCTGCTCCAGTACGTTTTATTGAATTGGTGTTTGTCAGTGCTGGGGCTAATTTTCTTGTGGTTATTCAACCTTTATACTTTTGTTAAATGCTGGTATCCCACAATTCCAGTGGAGTGGGGGGTTACATAACTATGCATGCAAATTTAATGTTAATCAGTGTCCAGATTTTTGGCCAGCTGCACCTACTTTTTACAGGCCTTTGTCCAAATTTTTGATGATTCCAGGTTGAGAGGTATGGACTGTCCCCCCCAATAATACATATGAATATTTGTATTTCGGCCTGCCTCACTTGTTCTCTATATGTGCTGTGCTAATCTGTTTACTTATGACTGTGTCACTACTTCATGCTGAAACACTTTCCACCCCACCTCGTCCTCCCTTTTAACTTAGTACTACAGCCAACAACTGAAATTATTTCTCTGTCGAGTTCTTCCATTAAACCATGTCATACTTCCCCATTTAATTTCAAAATTTTTTTCTTCTCCTCGAATATTTCCCTTTTACTCCTCTGATTATCTTATCTCTACACTCCAACTGCTTAAAACCTCATCTCCTCCTTCCTAACATCTACTCTACTCTTCCTATGGTTTATTATATTTTTTTATTTAACATTTGTTTGTTGGGAAAGTCTGACTGGGACAGAGCCCATTTTCAGTGGAGGCCTGGGGAGAAACGCTCCAGATGCATGTGTTTAGAATGTGGGAGGAAACCAGAGTACCCAGAGGAAACCCACCTTCCTCTTCAAATACTTACATTTACTTCCATTACCTTCCTGTTATGCACCCAATTGTTCTATTCTTTTTTCCCTCTCTGTTATCCCATATTAACACTTCATCTACTTACTATTTCTCTCCCTCCCCTTCTAAGTTCATATACTCTACTATCCCCTCTCACTCTTACTCTAAAAAGACAAATTTTAATCTTGCATGTTTATATACTTTATACAGAAAGTACAGCTGTGTACCTACCATAAATGTACATGTTCGAGTGTATTCACTGTTGCAGTCATTACTCTTGGGTTATCCTGCTGGCAAGGCTACCCTCAGTCGGCCAGAATTCCAAAGTCTAGGTCCGGTGTCAGTTGCTGTCGCCTCTTCCCTGACGTCAGTGCACTAGGGGTATAAAAAATGCAGCCAACACCATTTTCTTCAGTTTTTCTTGCCCCAGATGTCAGGTGCCCCAAATAGGTAGGCTGAAAAATATACCAATAAGAAATGCATGCACAAAAATAACATTTCCTTCATCTACAAGCAAATACACCAAAAAGGTACAATAGGAGAGAGAAGTGCAGGTAAGTCCCAGCAAAGAGAAGGGGGATGGTGGGTGGGTAACCTGGACTGCAACAGTGAATACACTCGAACATCTACATTTATGGTAGGTACACAACTGTACTATGTTCATTGTGTTTCACTGTTGCAGTCATTACTCTTGGGTAGAATCCCAAAGCTGAGAATGGGTGGCTGGGCTAAATAGGATTAGGAGAGGCTATGAGGCCCTGCAGAACTGCAGTGGCGAAGCCTACTCTGGACGTAGAGTGGAGAGGCAAGTGGTAGTGCTTTGTAAAGGTGTGCACTGAACTCCAAGTTGCAGCCGCTAAGATTTCTTTGGTTGGTACTCCTCTGAGGAAGGCTGCTGAAATGGCTGCTGCTCTGGTGGAATGAGGCCTAATGCCCTTAGGCACTAATTTGCCATGTTGAAAATAGCAGAAACGGATGCAATGGCCTATCCATTTAGAAATAGTATGTTTTGAGATAGCCTTTCTTTGTGATCCTGCAGCATATGATACTAAAAGTTGCTCAGTCTTTCGGAAAGCTTTAGTTCTGTCCAAGTAGAAGCGCAACTGCCTGTGTATGTCCAAAGAATGCAGAATTTTCTCACTCTTGTTCTGTGGATTTGGGTAAAAGGTAGGCAAGTGAATGGTTTGGTTGAGGGCCACACTGGACACCACCTTAGGCATAAATGTAGGGTTTGTCCTCAGAGAAACCCTGTCTGGATGAAAAATGATGAAAGGTTCCACAGCCATGAGTGCTTGTAACTCCGAGACCCGCCTTGCAGAATTTATGGCTAGGAGCAGAGCTGTTTTCCAGGATAAGAATTTTATATCTGCTGTTGATGCTGGGTCAAAGGAGGCAGTGTGAGTTTTTCCAAAACATAATTGTGGTCCCAGGCCGGAATTGGTGCTCTCCTTGGAGGCCTAATGTTTTTGGCCCCTCTGAGGTACTGCCTTATTAAAGGATGAGAAAAGATAGGTGGTTCCGTATTGTAATGTGCTGAAATGGCAGAGGCATGAATCTTAATTGATGAGAAAGAAAGGCCTTTGTTCAGCATCTCAGTTAGGTATTGTAAAATCTGAGGAATATTTGGTACAGACGTGTCAATGCCTTGTTCCTGGTTCCAAGCACAGAATCTCTTCCATTTTTCTGCATAATATTTTCTGGTACTGGGCCTCCTGGCCTCCAAGATAACATCCATAACAGCTTTTGAAAGAGGAGTGTTCTGAATGGCTACATTATCCACCAAGCTGCCAGATTTAAGGTCCTGAGTTGGCTGTGCATGATATGATTGTTTTGTTGGGTCAGCAAGTGAGAAGTTTGAGGCAATATCCATGCTGGACCTTGAGACAAGCTCTTCAGGATTGGGTACCAGTGCTGGCGTGACCAGTCGGGTGCAATCAGAATCATTTTTGGCTTCACTTGTCTGACCTTTAGGAGTACTCTGGGAAGGAGAAGCAGTGGGGGAAAAGCATATACTGTTAGATTTTTCCAGCTGAATGATAGGGTGTCCACTTTCCATGCTTGCTTGTGATAAATCCTTGTGCAAAACCTCTGCAATTGACAGTTGTGAGGGGAGGCAAATAGATCTATGTCTAGGCATCCCCATTTCCTTATTATCATGCTGAAGACTTGTGGATCCAGTTTCCATTCATGGGGATCCATGAGGTTTCTGCTTAGTTCGTCTGCCAGAGTATTTGTTTTTCCTGGCAGGAATTGTGCTTGCAGGTGAACTTGAAAAGCCAATGCTGTGTCCCACAAGGTCATTGCTTGTCTGCAGGGGGGGTAGGAATGTGTACCTCCCTGCTTGTTTATGTACCACATGACCGTAGTGTTGTCTGTCTTTATCAGTAACTGTCCTGGATGAAGCAGGTCCTTGAAAGCTGTCAGGGCATTTTGAACAGCTAGCATCTCTTTTTGATTGATGTGAAGATGCATCTGGTTTGCGGGCCATGTGCCCTGAATACATTTTCCTGCCATATGGGCCCACAGGCATAACCTGATGCATCCGTTGTCAGTGTCTATCTGGCTGTGGGTAAACTGAATGGCAGACCCTTGTTGTGGGGACAGGCTTCTGCCCACCATCGAAACTCCTGTTGTAGGCAGGGAATGAGTGCAATTACTGTCTCCAGGATGTGGCAATGCTAAGTCCAAACACTTTTCAGATACCATTGTAGTTTCCTCATATGCAGTCTGGCAGTAGATTGCAGGATGCCATGAAACCCAAGGCCTGCAGGATTTTCCTTGCAGATAAGTGGGTTTTTGTTGCCAATTTCTTGAAGTAAGTAGTCAGTTGTTTTTGCTTATCTTGCGTGAGATAAGCCATCTGGGCAGTTGTATTTAAGCTTGCACCCAAGAATATTATCTCTTGAGAGGGCACTAGTTTTGATTTCTTTTCGTTTACTGTGTACCCTAGGCCAATTAGTAATCTGTTTACAAACGCCAGATGCTTTAAAAGAGTGTCTCTGTTCTCTGCTTGAAATAGGCAGTCGTCCAAGTAGGGATATATTTGAATTCCTTTTTGTCTGCAAAATGCAATTACTGGTGCCAGGCATTTTGTAAAGACCCTGGGCGCAGTAGATAAGCCAAAGGGCAGTGCAGAGAATTGGTAATGCATTGAGCCAGCTATGAATCTAAAGTATCTTCTGCAAGATTGTCTGACGGGGACATGCAGGTATGCCTCTTTTAAGTCCAAAGTTACGAGCTAAGCCCTCTTGCCCAGCATGGGCAGTAGCTGCTGTAGAGTCAACATCTTGAATTTTGGAACTTCCAGAAACGTATTTAGTATAGACAGGTCCAGAATTGGTCTCCAGGTTTTTTCCTTCCTGGGTACATGAAAAGTCTGGAGTAAAATCCATGCCCCTGCTCTTGTTGTGGTACTTGCTGAATGTCCCTCATGTCCATGAGGGCTGTAATTTGTTTTTATGCCTCTGCCCACTGACTGTGTGGCAGGTCTGGCATGCCCTTTGACCTTGGTAGAGTGTGAAAATGGAACCTGTAGCCTTGGGGCACTATGTCCAGGACCCATTTGTCATGGGTAACCATTTGCCAATTTGATGAAAAAAGTGCTAGTTTTCCCCCTAAGGGGGCTGTCAAAAGAAAACTGCTTGGAACTGGCAGAGGAAAGTCACAGGGACTGTTTCCTGTAAGGTTGTGATTTGTCTTCTCTGCTTTTGGAGGTAGGAGCACCCCATTGTTTAGGCCTGTATGAGCATTGGGGCTGAGATCGGCCTCTGAGACGCCTGTATCTGCCTCTTTGTGGTCTGTCTGAGACTGGAAAGGAACAATTTTTAGAAGGCCAGTTCCTGCTAAACCTGGGTGGCTGTACCTGTAAGAAATCCTTGACTGTCTGCATGGATTTTGCTTTATCCTCCATTTTTTTTCAATACTCTTCTGCTTTAGTACCAAACAAAGTATCATGCTGTAATGGTGCATCTAATAATTTTGCTTTAACATGATCAGGCAGAGTCTGTTCCTTTAACCAAGTATGCCTTCTAATAACAGAGCCTGTTACAGCGGCCCTGCAAGAGGCCTCCAGTGAATCATAACCACATTGCAAATTATGCTTTCCCACTTGTTCAGTTGCATGCAATAAATCCTGCAATTCCTTGTTCTCGGAGCATATATTTGTCAACATTTTCTGTTTAAGTAGTGACATTAAATACTGCTATTTAAGCATATGAAATTGACAATTTAAAGCCCTTACAGCCAGGGTGGCAGAAGTGTAAACTTTTATCCCCCATCTGTCTAGAGCCCTAGAATCCCTATCAGAGAGGACAGGGTTTTTTGCAGTGGAAGATTTAACCCCCTTGGGACCCTGAGATATAATTTCTGGGTCAGCAGCGGGGTTTTTATATAAGAATTTATGAGAATCCGGGACCCTGTAGTATCTGTCTGGCTTAGCAGGTGCAGGGGGTAAAGAGTCAGGGGACAGACTGGACTCTGAAAATACATCATCTACAATGTCTAGAACAGATGGAATAGCAAGGGGTCTGTGCTAAGGAAGAAGCAGAAAGTCTCTGAGCCTTTTCTTAGATTCAGAATAATCTTGGCTCTCCCAGTGGAAATGCTCCCTCATAGTATGCAGTGTTTCCCCAAAAGAATAGTCCTCAGGAGGAGAGGCTGAAGGAAAGGATTCTTTAGCATCAGAATCCTCATAGGGAAGCATGGAATAAGCATGGAATAATCCTGTTCAGAGGAATCAGAGGAAATAGATACCTGATCAGAAGAATCATACTCTGTCTCTTGCCTAGGCCTCTTATCAGGAGGGGGATGGGAGCACCTGATCAAAGTAATTAGGTCTTCGGCCATTTTGAGCATCTGTTCTTTAGGCATGGAAGTCTGAGTAGGAGAATGCTGTACTTGTTTCTTTGTCTTTAGAGCTGCTTTAGTCTTTGTCTTTGAAGCTGAAGATGGCTTAATATATAGTTGCGTAGGTCTGAAGACACCCTCAGAAGCCGATGCCTGCTCAGCGGCTCCAGACCCATCTGAGGGAGTGATTTCCGAGTGTCCAATACCTTGAGTTTCCAGAGGCTCAGTCGGCTCCACGTGGGAGTCGGTAGCGGCCTGTGGCTCTGAGGTAGCAGGCGCCAGGGGCTGCGAAAGCAACTTACTGAGAACCGGCGACTGGCCTAGTAGAGGCTTCGTCATCAGTTTTGGGCCTCGGATGCTTATTCTTGTCCTTGCGTTTTTTGTAAGCTCCAGTTGTCGGCTGTTCTGACGGCATTAAATAATTAAATCTTCGGCCAAAGTCATGAAATGCAAAATCGAACCGACGCTTGATAGTGTGTTGGTTAAATCTAGCACAAAACCAACAGCTAGCAACGTTGTGATCAGGGCCTAGGCAAGGAATACAGTAACAGTGAAAATCCTTATGAGGTATTTGCTTCCCACAAGAAATACAATTGTTAACTTTTTCTGACATCGGTCTGGAGCAAGAAAAAAGTTTCCCCAACGGGGTACTTAGCTTTAATGAAGACTTCGGTTCTGAAATTCGGATTTGAAAATCTCAGGGGTCGGCTGACCGGCACTTGCAAACTGCTTTTGCTTCGGGCACCGCATGGCAAGAAAGACTGAAGAAAATGGCGTCGGCTGCATCTTTTATACCCCTGGCGCACTGACGTCAGGGAAGAGGCGACAGCAACCGACACCGGACCTAGACTTTGGAATTCTGGCCGACTGACGGTAGCCTGCCAGCAGGATAACCCAAGAGTAATGACTGCAACAGTGAAACACGATGAACATCATTTTCATTGTCTTGATTTATTGTACTATATACTATGTTATTTGTACTGTTTAATTTCTATATTGTTTCACTTAGAAACTTTTCTCCGTGGGCCTCTGACACAAAGGGGGATCTTTTCTTGGCCACCCTGTTTAACTCGGCAAACAAATGCAATAAATAAATAAATACATAAAATAACATAATAGTAAATCATGACTGACCCATTACTTCCTTACTATTTTAAAAGAAATAACGACATGCTCCCATTAATTTGTCTTAGTTAAACTTTTTTATTTTTTTCCATTTTCCTGTTTTACAGGTTTGCCTATACTGCCCCTTAAAGGATTCCTAAATCTCACAGCCACACCCTGTTATGTCTGACAAATAGAAGTTCTCTGGTAGCCTTTCCATTTACCTCTCTACCTCATTACTACTTTTTGGTTCTCTTACCTCCCAGCAAAACTTTTCAGTATTTCTTGCCAAAGCCTACTAATAGTTTACCTGACTTACAATGGCACACCATTTAACTGCAATGTTTTCTAATTCTATCTTATTAATACTCTCCATTTTCTTAATACTCTCCATTTTCTACTGCCCTTCCCTGCTCTCTTACCATACAACATAAGCTTACAACAGTTCTTGCTGAAGACTAGTACTTTCTTCGACCCTACAATGACATTCCTGGTACTTACAGCATTCCCCTGCCCACAACTTTTTCTCATGCTTTCTAAGACTCTCTATTTTCTCTAATGTAATCCTAGCTTTCTGACTCACAGGGCCTATTTTTTTCTAACAGGCTTCCTTCACCTCAGTACATGGAAATACTAACTCTGGTTTAAAAAATGATCTACTAAATGAAGGCAGTGTCTGTTAGAGCCAGACTATCTCCATGCATGGTTTTACATACATGATCCTCCTGATTTACCTGCCACAACTACATTATGGCTTAAGCCTGATTATGCCCATTCTTAGCCATTTATTCAATACCAATAACCACCTAAAACACAATCATTATGGGTCTAGGGTTAGGAAAGATATCAGCTTATTATACAAAGCACACTAATCTTGCATCCATTAATGCACTCTTTCTTACTGAGGAACAGAGTCCAAAGTGACTCATGACAAAACCTAGAATTAAGAAAACCAGTAAGATTACTCCTGTTTCCTATCTCCCTACCTCCTCCTATACAATCCTTGAGACTTGGATAAATAACGTCTCTTTTCTTACGACACACAAAAGGATGTGTCCCTTCCTGAAACTATAGCATCAATCTCCCTAAACCCTAGAGAAAAGAGAATTTTGGCACTTCAGCTAACATAGGTCTCACAGTTCTATTGCTGCTCCTCATAAAAGTACCTCACAAAGAGGATCCTAGGCCTTAAACACTTGTCATATATGAACAGACTCAAAAAACTCGAACTATTCTCTGTCTCATACCGCCTACTTAGAGGCAATCTCTGCTTGACTTACAATGCCATGTCTGACCCAGCTCTGTTAGAAATGCTACATATATAGAAATCCCAATTCTTCCTCACCACACGCTGCAGAGACCTCAACCTCATTACCACAATCAACAGAACATGTCGGAGGGATAGGTTCATAACCCAGAGACTGCCCATGCTACAGAACAGACTTCCCATACATGTCAAGCAGAGCACCTCACTGGCCCTCTTCAAGAGAAATCTTGATGAGTGGATGTGAAATAGAAAATTCACCCCAGAGATCACTCCAGTGGCTCTACTCAAAAGAGGCACTGGGAACTAAGGTCGGGTGGCACGATGCCAGGGTAATCCTATGGACTAGGCTTTTAAAGGCTCCAGGGCCATTAGCCTAGTACACAACTATGAACCTATGGTGCAATGATCAGATAAACATGACTATTCCCAAATTCATCTTTATGAAAACATACTAAAAATTCCTGTACAAAAGGCAAGCCCTCAACCATCATCTCCCATGTGGGTGACTCTGGCTTCATAGCCTCCCTGAATACACCAACTTCATACTCATACAATGGAGAAAATGTCAAATAATCAGGAAACCATCAGTCTGTAACAGAAATAGGTACTGGAATGGTTTCCAGTGACAAACATTACTCCCCATGTTGCAGCTTATCCAGCTGCAACAAGCTGTAATACTGAACAATGCTGTAGCACAACCGTACGACACAAGTCATCAAGGAATCCAAGTAGGCCACATTTTCACTCTGGTAATTACTCTCCAATACTGATGTCGTCCCTCCCTTTTTCCAGCAGTTAACATTGCCTTACCATTCAAAACAGATTCTACTCTCTCATCTGCAGGAAAATGGGGAAGAAAGGAAATCAGGATGAACTGAGACTAAATGCATTTCTCTTTGATAACTAGCAACAAGCAGTTAGAAGGCACAAAGCCATGGCTAGATAGAAGAGGAAAAAGTCCTCCTCAACCCTAAGAGCTTTAAGAAGGAGAGGAGTGGCTTGCATGTAGACATCTTATCCCACAAGAGCAAGTGGATCCCACTATTTCCTGAGAATTTTAAAAGGATTGCTTCTCCTCTACCTACATGCCATCAGCCAAGGAAAACGTTTTTGTTCTATTTCCTCAAACTTACAGCAACCTGTCCAACAATAGCTTACACCCCTGGTTTCAGAAATTAAAACATTTCATTTGCAGTTCTATAACTAGGATTCTAAAAATTATTTTTTTCTCTCAGAATTCCTATACTGATGCATGAAAAGCTTTCATTGTTTTCTCTGTAAAACAACCCTGCTTATGTTTTCCCCTTACTTCAAATCATTCTCTTTGCATACTATACTGGCTAAAATGCATGATAGATAGTTGAAATAACAGTTTTCCAACACAGGCTATCAATTATATCTCAAAGTAAGGTCTGATGTTTAGATTTTAACACGGCTTTACCTAAGGAATATATTATAATTATTTATTTATTGGGGAGGGGGGGCTTTTTTGCATCTACCATCAAGACCAGCAAATGCTTTCCTCTCTTGCTCTATTAGCCTGTTCATTCAGTCTGGTAGTCAAGACCCCTACAGCCAATTAATTCCTCCCAGGGGTAAAAGATGGACAGAGGAGAGTAGTAACTTCACTCAGTTTTTAAGTCTCTAACCCCATAGACCATCCTGATTATGCTACTCTAAGCATCAATATGCACTGGACATCAGCAAGGTCATGCCACTCATGTTCGCAAGTGACTTAACCCCTCGACTGGATTGTTCTGCCCCTCTTGAAGCCAATGTTACCACATGGTCTCCATTCTCCAGCAGAGACTCTATTACCATATTAAACACCCTGGAGTTGTCTCTCCATACTGTTCTCTGAAGAGAAGTGAATCAGCCAGACCTTGTAACTCCTCTTACCCCCTCAGCAGGCCCAAAATGGTGCTTCAGCTTCTAACTAAACTCTGATCACTCAGGCTGCAGTTGGTCTTTTTTCCGTTTAAGACAACAAAGCTGCCATTTACTTCAGGAAGACGTCAGCTAACTGTTCTCTTGCCAGTGACACATTATTCACACTGGTACACATGCTGGCCTTTTTAAATGGTACCTTACTTACTAATCTCAACATAGCCTTTGACTCGGGTAATCATAAAATCATTTTACAGGCCAATAAATTGTAAACACTTTTTATATTACTTTTTTGAATGGGTTAACCCCAGCAGGTGTGACCAAATGTTGTATTTACACTGACTGGGAGAAATTTGACCAAAGCTCAAGGAAGATTCCCCTACTCTTTCTGATAATTGTCATGGCAGCCTTTTCATTCACCTAATCAACCATCAACTCAAGCACATGGAATCCAGTTTAATGTAGGGGTGCATTACAGTGTCAGCAATGGAAAATGAATCCAAGGACACTGTACAAGAATGAAACACAAGAGTCTTCTGATATGCCAGACAACAGAACCTATGAATGTATGAAGGTAATGCATACAGATTCTGATGTTGTTCTTGGGTGGATTTCAAGTTACCTTGCAAAGAAATCATTTCAAGTCAAGGATAGCTCCATTCTTCTGAGCCTTTATTCACACTGGAATGCCCCAAGGCCGTTTTCAGTTTTCTTTTTTTTCAAAGTTTGTTAACCAGAAGCCTTGTCTTACTAATCTGAACCCTACATTTCATGCTGTTGATGTGGTCATTCTTAGGTCCTCAGTCATTCATCTGGTTACAAAACAGAGGCTGTTAAACTGATATGGTATACCTTATAACATGGCTAAAATAGAAGCATGAATTCTTCACTGAGGAAAAGACTACCCTATAAGTGATATCTGCAAAGCTCAGTCAGGATCCCTTAATGGAATTTACTTAATTACATGCATCCTTTTCTTACTTGTGGAGTTCCAACTTAGTCAAATTAAAGCTAAAATTAAACAGTTCTGGTTTCAGAAATTCTTTACAATCTTCACTGCTAAAGCAAGATCTCACATAGGGAAAGGTTACCTTTTACTCCGTTTGAATATGGCTGCCTCTGGCAGCTAATACAGACTCCAAAAATCTATATGAACTCTTGGTTCTTTTCAACAGAATGAGTATGTTTATTATTTTAGCTTTGGAATGACAGCATCAATACCACACCCTTCTTATAGCCAAACAACCAAAAATTAGGGAATGCTTCAAACTTAGAGCCTGCACCCTTCTAATCCAGCTACAAAAATGGATCACTCACACAAACTGAGGACAATACATGCTTTCTACTCTCTGATTTAGCATGAAGCAATCCTACTCTGGTTTCACAAAAAAACTAAAGCAAACACAATGTATTGTTTTCAATCATATGATAAAAAACCTGTGATACTTCACTGATCTCAAGAAATTTCAAGCTACTCTGTATTCTCAACTGTAATAGAGACATAGATGTTTTCTACTAGTTAATCCCTCCCTCTGCTTTCCTTGTATTCTAATGTAATCTGAAGGCTACTAATCTCAGTGCTATTAAACTTACTTGGCTCATGGCTGTATGTATATATGGAGATGATGCAATTACAACCAAATGACTCAGGATTTCTATACATACATTAATCTATGTTGTTGTTGTTGTGTCGTTCGGCTTTTCCCGGTTAGGGGTCGCCACAGCGGAACTCCGGTCCGCTAATGACTGGCAGTAGATATTTACATGCTGAGTTGCCGGCCCTGACTCACAACCTTCAACGAAGGTACGCCCACTCACGCATGTCTCCACATAGAAGACGCTCTTGCTGAGAATCGAACAGGATGTCTTACTGTGAGGCGACAACACTACCGCAGCACCACCACCTATGTGCCCCCCCCCCAAAAAAAAAAAACCCATGCAAAGTGTATCATATGGTCTTTTTACCAAATTACCTGGCTTTGAGCAGTGGCTAAAATAGGTCTTTTAGAGACAGTCTTACATCTGTCTGTAAAGGGGAAAAAAAAAGACACAACTTCCACATACCATAATGTACTGTGCAAGCAGCAGTAAGCACATGTCCTATGCATGGGTAGTGCATTACGAAGCCATCCTCAGCCATGGAAGGATGACAGAAACGCACCAAGTTAAGGCATATAACGATATTTAAAAAGTACGCATTTTTTAAATGACACTTTATAACAGCAATAATCCAGGACTTAAAATGTGAAACTGTTTCAGAGCTATAGCCTTACATTGACAGTTTACAATAAGTCTATGCATTATAATCAGTTTCTATTGGGCATGAGTATGCACACTTCTGCTGAAGGCATAAGAATCCACCCTGCATCCAGAATGTGTCCTTATAATTTTCTTCTTAAATCAGAAGTTAAAAAAAAAATTACTTCACCAGCCAAGACAATATCTTTTGCTCCTGCATACCAGGTAAGGTACATACACTCACAAAAACAGTGTTCTGCTAAACAAATCAGAACTAAGATGCACAGAAATCTTCAAGGGATAGAATGCCATTCCTGACTCTGTTCTGTAGCCAAGTAACGTATTAGAATTCTTTGATTTTTTTTTTTTGCTGTTGTTTTGGTACTGTGATCAGCCTTTGAGGAAATGATATATGCTATCTTACATACAGCCAGGAAATCCAGTGTGTCAGATGGCTTTTGTCATCACAGTCTGGCACTGTACCCTGCTTCCCAAATGAATGCTATTTGACCTTTGCTCACAAGGTCATATGAAATCAGTGTGTAGAAATTTTTTCATCAGCCAAGACAATATGGATATAGGACAAAATGTACACTCGCTGTATAGTGATAATGGCAGTCCACTGACTATGCAAGTGAGAACTTCTGAACACATCAAACGATCAACTAAGATGCACTGAAATTCTCAGAGAAAAGAGCGTTCTGGAAAGGAAATGTAGACAAGTACCTTATTAGTATACTCTCATTTTTTTGCTGACGACTGCTTTAGGGGAACTGACACAGCTTCTTATACACATCTAGGACAGCCAGTGTTTCAAATGTTTTGTGTTGTTACACTCTGGCACTATACCCAGTTTCCACCTGACACCAGTCTGACCTCTGATCATAGGTTCATATGTTAAGTACTATGCTGGCTGCCCTTGAGCTCAGGCCATTTTAAACTTCACCCATTTCTTTTTAAAAGGTAAGAATCAAAACCTTGTACCTTGTGAATGGTGAGTTAAACACCTGAACCATTCCCAACCTGTTCACACAGAGTATATCCAGAATATATGAGTACCAAGTCTTCATTACACAGAAATAAAGAAATTGTTTTTATTTCACCAGAGAAGACAGCATTTTTGTTACCGCATATAGGGTAAGGTCTACACTCTGTAAACTGACAAACAGTTTGCAGCCATATATATCACAACTGACATGCAGTGAAATTCTTGAGTAGAATGGTATACTTGACACAGGTCTCCTACCAGAATTCTCAGAATTTTATATTGTAAATAGTCTCAGAGGAACTGACATATGGTCTCATATACATAGCTAGGAAACACTGCATTTCAGAAAGATTTTGTTGCCAAAGTCTGGTACTAAATACTGCTTCTACCTTACGGGCTATATGACCTCTACTCAAAACTCTGATGACACTAACATTAAGAAAATGTACATACAAAGTCTTCATCAGACCAAACGTAAATTAAATATATTTTCAGTTATATCAAGCTGTGACTGCAATGCCATGTTTTCAAATACATAAACTTCCAGAGTCAAATTCAGTGTTTGGCTGAATTAGAGGATGGGTGACCTGCACATATCCTGATTGGAGAACAGACGTAAGGTATTAAAAGTACAGGTAATACCCAGTAAGAAAAAACAAGTATGTTGCTTCCTCTCAGAATAAAAAAAAAGCAAATGGCTGACATTTTACACTCATTAAACAGTGCTTTGCTGTTTAGCAAGCATAAAATTTTAAAAAAGTAAATAAAGAAAACAAAAATGTGTGCTTGCATGTGTGTAAGACAATGACGGAAAGTGTGAGTGAAAGAGAGGCAAAAGCAGCAGATTCTCAAGTCTTTTAACTGCAACAGGCAGTCCACCACATATATAACCTAAACAATAAAAAGTATGAAACTCTCATTTCTGACATTATTGGCTGACTTTAATCCTCTGTGATTGATCACCAAATCGCATCATACTAGGGCAGACCATAACAATGCTGCAAAATCAGGGACAATTAACAGGCATGAGGGGGTTACAAAACCTTGCATTATATATATATATATATATATATATATATATATATATATATATATAGTTTTTCATTCATTTGACCACAATGAGGCATCTGAGATCTATTCACCCACCAAAGGGGGGCGCATGCGTGTGTGTGTGTGTGTGTGTGTGTGTGTGCGTGTAGACATGAAACAATTACATAATTTATATTTTAGAAGTAAAATACATCCTCCAAAGTATTACATACACTAAATTAAGTTTGAAACATTAAGCAGACGAACCATTTATATAAAAATATAAAAAAAAACTCCAGTTTAGTAGACAGCCAGTTCTCCAAGTGAAGTAATTCCCTCCAGGGTGTGTGTTATTGAAGCAATGATTCCCTTCCAAGTGTTATTTCCCCAATAATAAACACCCTGCTGGACATTAATGTTTTCAAGAAATTCCTCCTGTTAGAATAACCTCGTGTGTGTTTTTATAGAGGACTACACTGCTGTTAGTGCCTTAAAGTTTAATAAGGCTTCAAAGGGAAATGAGACAGAGCCATTCATATGAATGCATTAGATGCTTACATTCATATGCCTATACTGACAAAACCTGACATTTTGCATTATACTCAGTAGAAATGTTGTATGAACTTTTCATTATTTAATTTATTTTTTTTTAATTTTATCCTTTGATAGGGTTAGTCCCATTAGGCTAGTAGCCTCTTTTTAGGGTAGACCCAAGGAGGTATTTATATTACTAGAGGAAAATTAGCCAGGGTGTCGGGGTGTTTCCCTTACTCGTACAATCAGCATACACATTTGTTGTTTGAATGGGAGTATATGCGCACATCATGTTCCTATCGTGGAGACAACTGGGAGGATGGTGCGCGAGATGGAACAGCACAAGCAGAAGAGAGCAGAGGTGAATGCTTGCTCAAACGGTGAGTTTAGCATACAGATGGAGGTTTCAGAGGAGGTATATCAGAAAAAGCTTTTTGAGGAAACCCAGGAGAATGTTGTGGAAGAATTTGAAGTTACAACACTCTAGTCAGGAGGGTTGCAGTATGATATACTACAGGACTTAATAAAAAAAAGTGAAACAAACCAAGAGATTTTGTGGGGAGATATTATGTACAAAATAAATGAGTAAACGAATGAGTTGAAGAAGAGATGCCAGAAGGAAACCATGAGAACAAGAAGACATATGTAGAGACAGTGGCAGTTATTTGAGAAGGCGCAAAGGACAGAAAGAAAGAAGATGGCACAAAAAGAAGATCTGTAGTAAGAACACAGAGTAAAATGGACAAGGAATTAAATAGATACGAGGTATGGGACAATACAATACAATTTTACCTTTGGGAACAAAAGAACAAGAGGCAAGAGCATTTATTATAATTAAAGAAACATTCTGTGACATTTCTTTTGAGACTGTACAAGCTACGGAGAAATTTCTGAGTGAATATGAAGAAAAACACACCGATAATCCTTGGAATGAATATACAGTAAAAGTGTCTTTCTGAGAGGCTAAAAAGAAAATTCATGCAAAATTTAGAAATTAAGTGGAAAGAGTGACTCTGAAAGAGTATTTAAAATATACATAAAGAGATAATAGACATTTCAAAAAGTCTGACAACAGGGGTTTATGGACATTGGACTGCAATATTTTGAAAATGGAAACAGATATAATTGCACATACTGCAAGTGTTATAAATGTAGATGGTAACAGGGGTGTTGTTAAATATTGGGGACAACCAAAACATGTTATTTCTGTGGAAAAGAGGTACACTGAATTAATATTTATGATGAGAAAAAATGTTGTATATGTGGTAAAACAGGACGTTAAGTAAAAAAATGTAAACCTGAATGCTATAAACAAAAAATTATTTTTATGGATGGATTGCAAAAGAAAAAGAGGATGACCTAAGTAATACTGATCAGAGTAAACAAAGAAAATGAAAGGACTGAAGATGACACAGATACACATGAACAAGTCGAACAGAAATACTGAAAAATTAATGAAAGAGAAGAATCAGAGACAGAGTCAGAAGTTAGTGATATGATAAAGAAGATATAATATAGAAAATTCTAAGTGGAAAAAAGAATACTGTTGGCATGACTTAAAAATAGAAAAGAAATTATAAAGCTATTAATATAATTGAAAAGAAAAAAAAAATGGATGAAGCCTTTCTCATAAAAGGCTAGAATAGGATCTCTCTTAAACTGAGAATTAGAGAAAGGAATAATTTAAGAATACTTTCTCTAAACATTAATAGCATGAAAATATTACTAGACGGATAGCCATTTTAGAATGGTATAATAAATGTAATGCTGACAATTATTTTGGAAGACATAAGGATTTTGACACAGGAAGAAAGGCTACAAACATAAAAATTATGGGATGGGGAAATAATATGGAATATAGGGAATGAACTGTGTCTAGGAATAGCAATTTTATGTAGAAGATTAGTAAAAATTCTGGCTATTATATTATTCAAAATGTGAAGAACAACTATTACAGATATAAGATGGCAAAAAAATGTGTAAATACTCATTGCTACATATGCATGTGTAACTAGTAAAGAAAATTAAACTATCAGAAAATACTGGATTATGTGTTTGTAAATATGGATATAATAATCACAGCAGATTTTAACTGTGACTTAAGGAGACATGAAAAGAATACAGGAAATGTTGTTAAAAAGATGATGGAAGTAATAAAATGTAGAGAAATAACTATATGGAATAAAAATATAGACCTACACGACAGGTACTATAAAAACCAAAACAGACTATTTTTGATATCAAAAGGACTATGTATAATGGAAGAAGAAACAAGTATAACAGGTTTCTTATATCATTTGGCACTATGGTTGGAAATGTATCAAAATAGAGTGAGCATAAAGATAGGAAAAGGTATAAAAAGAATCATCAAAAAGGAAGGGGGTGAAGAGGAAGGAAAGATATTGAGCAATTACGAAGGGATCACATTACTATGAAAGCCTTTTATGTCAACCAAAAAAAGCTATTCATCTTGGGAAAATAAAAAATCAGGAACATGACAACATGTATAAAGATACAATGAACAATCTAGAAAGCAACAATAGAGATTATTAGGAGAAAGAAAGAGGGATTTATAAGAAAAAAAATATGAGAAAACTACAGAATTAACGTATAATCAAAAGTATCTCCTAGGGAGAAAAAAAGCTGTTTCACCTTATTTAAGTAAGACAGTAAAGGAGGATAGTAGCTGTGAAAAAGGGGATACTGCCAGCACAGCTATATGGAATTTTGTAAATAATTATATGTCATTTATGAATATCAACATAATGTATCTGAGATGCTTGTGTAACAAATGTATCAGAACTGTATGTTATGTGTATATCAAACTTGTTTCTGCAGACATGTGTTGAAAAGGGTTTGCAAAATGTTTGTGTTTAAAATGGATCGATAGTGTGCCCTACCGGAAAAGAACAGAAATGTGCATGAGCTATTGTAACTGTGTAAATTGTATATATTTTAACAGTGACAATTGGGATACAGGAGATTAACCTCAGTCTAGTAAATTTCAGAAAAATAGCTGAAATTAAATTACTTTATGGCAGCAAGGAGACACAATGTCTAAAACTAGGGAACTTTTGTATTGTCTTGGAAGTATTTTACTGTTTTACGACTTCCATTTTCTGCCAAAGACCTGAGGTCTATGTATTTTCACGGGTAGATGCTAAATGCTACCAGCTGCCATCAATGGTTGTTTTGGGTCTGGGGACTAGAAGTCAGATGACAAGAAATGATGTCATTCTTCATGCTAGCCCAGCAGTGATATTTGAGATATTAATTTAAGAACACTCTGAGTGAGACACAGCACTCTGTATTCTGTCTTTGACCTGACATCAGCTAGAAGATCCATTCACCACACATTTGCCTTGCTCTGTAAGTTAACTAGGGTATAGTAATTCTCTTAGATTTAGTCAGGAATATAGTGAAACATAGTTTAGATGTTTTTCTTCATTTAGTTGAGACTGTCCTGCAATGTTGTTTTAAATATTTCCTGTGATTTTGAACTCTGATGTCACTGTAAATACATTTTTAGTATTGTCTTGTTCTTTTATTAATTATTAAATATGTTTAAACATTTCATTGTCACTGATCTGTGTAGAGATATTTAAGCTCTGAGAGTACTTGCATATTTATTTTTGTTACACTTTGGGCCACTCCTAATAGCCTTGCTCTTGGTCAAACTACCATTTGCATTGATAGTAACATTACACAGTAAGACTGGACACCCTTTGTTAAGGGTTTTAAAGTAGCTGATAAGGAAAGACAGCTGGCAGTGATAACTACCTTACAGTCTGAGCAGAAGGAGGCATAGTTAGCAAACCTGTGCCAGCCTTTCCCAGGTGTGTGTGTGTGTGTGTGTGTGTGTGTGTGTGTGTGTGTGTGTGTGTGAGCTACTTGGCCAGGGAAACAAAGCACTGGTTGGACAGAGAAAGTGCTGGAGGTCTTGGCTTGGTCACTCAGCTCAGATCTCAACTCTATAGCTCTGCCAGTGGGAAGTCTTACTGGGGATCTGGAGAAAAAGGGAGAAACCAGCACCGGACTGACTGTGGTTTCTGTGTGCTCTTAAGGGAAATTACACTTGATGCAGAGAGCTGCATCTAGAAATGTTGTGTGTGTACTTGTCAACCTCTCAGTGCATGTCCCGCACTGGTACTAGTGGTGAGGGTTGAGGCTCCTTGATTACTAGTTCTGTGGTAGGGCATCATAGTACAATAATGACAGAAACGAAAGATAAAGAAAATAATATAAAGAAAAGTCAGCAACAAATTATGGAAATTGTAAATCATGTGAAAGAGTTGCTTAATAAAACAAATATGATATAAAGAAATTGGAAGTAAAAAGATTTTCTAAAGAGAATAATAGAGAACATGGAAAAGCGATTACAGTATATGAACTGGAAAAAATATTTAAACAGCTAAATGTAGCAGTAGCAGGCCCAAAAGTTATTCAGTTTGAAATGTACAAAAATCTAGCAAAGTGATAGAAATACTCTTTGATATATGTATTTAAAATGGGCGTGCCTTCATTGAAGGTTGAACGTCGAGTTGGCATCTTGGCGTTTGTGAAAATCTACTGCCAATCATTAGCAGACTGGAGTTCCGCTGTGGTGACCCCTAACCAGGAAAAGCTGAAAAACAACAACATTTAATGAATGGTTAAATGGATTAAAGTATACAGAATTGTGTAGTGGAGTACAAAAATTTATATGGAAAAGGTGAGAAAGGAAAGATAAAAAAGGAAGAACAATAGTTCTAAACAACACAGAATATAAGATGTTTATGAACATAATACAAGAGAGATATGAAAATAAGAAGCAACAAATAATGGAAAAGTGTGTATGGGATAAAATAAAAATGATGTCAAGAATTATTAGTTATAACGAGAGAAATCAGAGATGATATAAACAAAAAGAAAGAAGATATAAAACGTATGGTAGGTGATGATAAGGCATTTGATTCAATATAGCATGAAATATTTTAAAATAATGGATATATACAATATTAATGATAATGTTAAGCAAGTGTGTAGGCCTGCTTATAAGAATAATAAAGTGAGGGTTTTAATTAATGAATGGACAAGTAAAGAAATATATATGAATAATGGAATAAAACATTATTTACTTTGGTTATGAATACAGTAGTCAGACAGGTGAATCATAAAATGAAGAACTTAAATTATAATATTCAAACTGAAGTTGAAATTTGAAATACCAGTTATGATCTCTTGTATAGATGATATTACAACAACTAAAAAATAAAGAGCGGATGAGATTTTTTTATTTAGCTGAAAGTTTAATGGAAAGCGGTATGATACTTAAAGAAAAAAAGTAAAGGATTGGGTTATACAATAAAATATCAGGTATACAATTTTCTATGAGGGAAATATCTGTTAGGATAGATTTTTGATAAAGAAGATTATAAGAAGGGATGGGAATCAATCATAAAGGAAATAAAAAAATATCTGTATACAATACAAAATGCACAGATTAGCAGTTAAGAAAGTGTATTTGATTAATACAGTTACATTAGGAAAGATAACATATTTCTTCAGTGGTCCTATGATTCTTACAGGATGTGGAAAAATCCTTTGTATGGTCATCAAGACTAAATCCTGTTAAGATGGGTGTGATACATGAACAAGGAAGGAGGAGGATTAAATATGATAAATCCAATAGTTTATGTTGGTCCATTAATTTTTTTGTAAGCTACTGAAATGGTTAAATGAAAAAAATAATACATTAGTGATAAATACACTAAAGTATGGGGAATTTGGGGAAAATATAAAAAATAAAAGAATATTTAAATAAAGAAATAGAGAATTATCAACAAAAGATAATACTGTGGAAAACAAACGAAATAGAAGGTGATAGAAAAGTGTGGTATAATAATAGTATGAAGAAATATTATTGCATTAATCCATGGCAAAATGTCTCTGAGATAAAGATTACAGCAATTAAAGCAAGCAATACATAGTGTAGATATAATTTTGAATGTCACAATTTTTTGTGGAGATTGGGAGTAAAGAAATTATATACTTTATAGAAAGAAAGATGAAATATGTTTGTACTATGGAGGAGAAGAAACAGAACTTTCTTTAAAGTGTTGAAGAGTTAAAAAACTGTGGAATAAAGTATATATAGACAATTGTTTTGGAAATATAAAAGTTATGAAGATATAAAAATGGACATTATTGAATACGGACATTAAGAAAACACAGACAAGAATTTAAGGAGAGAATTGGACAAAGTATTTTATGTAATTTGTGTGACATGGAATGAAAGAATTAATACAATTATGTTTAATGGAAAATGGGTATTGTCACTAATACTAAAGAAAATTAGAATATGGTTATAGAAAAAAAGATATAAAAATATAGAAAAGGCAAGATTTGAGTTATAAAATCTGAAAATGAATTAAAAAGACTGCATAAATATTAAGTATGTGTGTGGGTGTATATACATACAAATATATATATATATATATATATATATATATATATATATATAATACACACACACAAATACATACATAAACACACACACACACACATATATATATATATATATATATATATATATATATATATATATATAAATATAAAATGGGATCTATTGATTATTACATCCATATGAGCTACCATCAACTAAAGCAGATGTGACCTCAGTATAATGTCTCAGCGAAGGATGGCACATTCAGGAGTGCAGCACTCCCTTTGTGCTATACTGCAGTGTCAGAAATCCAACTCCCTGATGTGGGAATAGAACCCATAACCTTCTGCACCAAAGCTAGAGTGCTACCTGTTGCTCCACTGACTTTGAAAACTTCTGCTGAGTATGCAGCATTCAGTAATAGTCTAGAATGCATCTTTACTAATTATCATCAAATTACAAGTAAAAATCCTATACATTTGATCAGAAAAAATATGTGCCTGTGTGTGTGTGCATACATATAAATGTAACATCTGAAATTTTTACACAGTTATAATAACACATCTGTAAAAATACATATTTATCAGTAATTAATTAAACCACAAACAATAATGCTAAAAGGCACAGACATTACACGACAAAATGCTACACAGGCAAACAAATGTTATAACAAGTGCAGGTAGGGGGTTGAGGTTTACTCAATGATAGTAGTTCTGACATTGCTGAGGTATGAAATAAGCTTATTTCAACAGCTCTGAGCTAGACTGGTTTATCATATGCAGAGAAGTGAAATTAGAAGCAGCTGCCAGAGTAAGACATTCTCTGCATATACTAAGAGTGAGGAACAGTAAATGTGAGTGCTTATATTCTTAAGACAGCAGTAGCAGTAAACATTTACAAGAATGGTAAAAATGTGTCCTTAAAGCAAGCTATGTGAGTTTAGTGTCAGTTGAACGTACTGACTTACTTGAGAGTTATGTGAAGGAGATAATGTAGATAATCATTCATTTATCTGAAAAGGTCACTGAAGCAGTGGACAGTGATTACACAGTACATACCATATACTGAGACCTGGCCAACTTCTTTGACACTATTCCCATGCAAACATTACAGACAGACATATAAAACCAAATTTGCACATTTATGTTGTGGAGTGAGGAGCTAACTGGTTGTCTGACAGAACCCAAGTGGTTAGAGTCACAAGTTCCACTTCTAAAAGCAAAAATATGACCAAGTTTACAATCCATGTACAGACACATCTGAAATTAAATGTGAAAAATGTACTATAATTCACACTGGTAAAAACATTATCTCATGCCATATAAGTGGCCCACACCTCCAATCAGACACCAACATAACAAAACTAAGCATTCTTGTTTACAAGTCTTTAAATTTTGACCATCATGTCTCCACAGTAGTTCAGAAAGACTCCTGTCTGGCTCATCCGATTTCCAAATCATCTCCTCCAAGTCCAAAAAAATCTTAGTTCCCCTTTACTCTTATCACATCATAGCAATTATTGAATATGATGCCCCTTTTGGTAAGTATTTGTCTAAACATATCACTCAACTTGAGACACCTCAGAGATGTCCAACTAAAAAGATCACTGGCCTCAAAAATCTTACCTGTCAGGATAGAATGGCAGCCCTCTCTGCCTTCAGTCTCTTTTACAGACTCCTCCATGGGGACCTATGTCTAGCCTTTACGGCTATAAAAGATATGTCTCACTTTGACCTATTCCTTCATGAGAAATAATGGTCCCTCAAAATGTGGTTAAAGGAAAGAAACCATCAACAGATAAAAAACACATGCCAGCATAATAGTTTCATATCCCAAAGTATACCCCACCTCTGGAATAAACTTCCACTACATGTCAAGAGTAGAATCCTTACCAGATTCAAGATAAACCCACATAATTAGCTCGCAGTCTCAAATTCTTCACAGCTCTAATTTGTGTAGCCTTCTTTGACGCTGTACGAAACTACTGACTATAGGTTACTGGCTAGGACTACAACAGTCTGCAGACTCATTGTCTCGTACCTATTTATAAACCTAGAGGCTAGTAAGTTATTGTGGAGCAGGAACATAATAATTTGATGCTAATGTGTGTGAGTATGGAAAGTTTAAACATGACATAATTTTAGTTATAACATTGCAAGGCAACCATGCTTTCAAGCAGCTACAGTGGTGTAGACAAACTTAAGGGTGCAGGGAAAACCCTAACAGTAGAATAGTTATTTAAGAGGTTTTGTGGTGACTACCTGAAAGTTTCAAAATTAAATTTGAAAGGAGGAACTGAAAGATGATCTTTTACTTAGAAGTAGATGATCCATTGATTCAGGGACATACAGCGAAACAGAGTGTAATGTGGACTACCAAACTGTGGCAGTGAAAGTGCTGTGTTAAACATTTACTTCCTAATCTGAGTGCAATGCTTCTGTAGTGAGACATCGTTACATCAGAAGTAAAATCTTGTAAAGTTTACTAGCAAAATACATGGGTCTACTTCACATCACCTAAAACCCATTTGACTGACTTTCATTTCACTGAGACCAAATCACCTAATTTGCCAAAATACTGAAAACTCATTTGACTGAAATCTCATTTCACTGAAAGCTTACAATGCTAAAATTTCACAAGACTAAATGTGAAACCATAAACAAACATACTCACAACACTAATAACTACCTCTTTCCAGAACTTAAAAACTACTTACTCTCTTAACAGAAACTGGACAATATAAAACCAAACTAAGTGGGGAGCAACGCCCCCACACCCCCCAATGTGGAACTCCAGAAATAACTACGGTGGGAAAAAGGGCATATACCTTTTACTTGTCTTACAGTACTCTACACGCTGCCACTACTGCTGGGAATGCACAAAACACAGCCATATTACTTTAGATACTTCCCATAAAAATGTAGAGACAAACCCACATTTAAAAACACTACAACACTACTTTCTACATGACTATCGGTATTCTGATAGCACTGTACGTTACAGAAATTATTTTTATCACAAACAAGTCACAGGTGAATGGAAATCCACATCATGTCTATGGCTTACAGTTCAGTGTAATGTGATTCAATCAAATGAGTTTTCAGTATTTTTAAAATTAGGTGATTTGGTCTTGGTGAAATGAAAGTCAGTCAAATGGGGTTTAGGTGATGTGAAGTAGACCCAAATACACACAAGTATATACACATAAATGCAGTATACAGTTATATACTCCTGTGCATATTATATATTAATTATATAGACAGATGTGTATATCTATAAATATTTATTTTTTCATTTTTAAACTGACACAGATAACACTTCATACACTGCAGGAACTGAAACAGTATGATCAAAATCAGCATGGCCTACACCTGAAACTGCTAAGAGTATTTTTTCTACCTTAGGTGTTTTTGTAGCTGAGCACTGTGTGATGACTACTGGAGATTACAATGAGACCTAAAAAGAATACTGATATATGATCTTCTATGTGTAGGCAGCTGATCAATCGTGATGCTGAACACCTCTGATCTATTTTGTATTATATGATTTTTTGACTGTGGGATATTATTTTGAAGTTCTGCACAGTATGCAAGGTCAGTAATGGACTACAACACTTCTTTACTGAGATGTCACATCAGAGGCAAGCAAGTTGCTTAATTTACCAGAAAAATACATTTTATATTTGCAAGCTGACACAAGTAACATGTTAGTTTAAACAACTGATGTGATATGTTCAAACTTAAAGTATATCCTCCATTTTATTGGGCTGATAAACATGTATTTATATGAAATGTGAACTAAAACAATTTGCTATAATTTAGAAACACAGGGTCTTTTAGCCAAAACAGACCACTTATGTTGTGCTAATGAGGTCATAAGAAAGCAGAAACATGCATGTCCACAGCTAGTGGGGTTTGGCTTTACTGGCCTGACTACATCCATAAAGATTTAAAAAGCAAAATAAAAAAATTCATGGACATTCAGAAGCCATACTGCTGAAACACCTGATGTTCTTAAGGGGTTATTCCCATATATCCCATGGGCCTCTATTGCAGGACGTTAAGGTATCACATACTGAAAACTCTAGAAAATTTCACAGGAATATGCTAAAGCAGTAGAGATATTGTCACTTGTAGTCAGGTTAAAATTCAGATGAGAGTGGCTGTTGGAGGACTTCCAAGAGTGCTGTACATTGATAAACAGGTTGATTAGAGATCAAATAGTGTAAAAAATTAAATTCGGAAAATAATCCCAGTAAAAGTTAACAAGATGGGTAAAATTCAATTAATGCCTTTTACACACTACCTGCAAGTCAACACATAGCTCTCAACCTTCCATCTCCAAAATGAGGAACACTATTTTATATAATGTGGAACAAATGGGCAAAATGTGGAACTCTCACTAAAGCTTACTAACAACTTCACCTTGAAAGCTCATAGAATGGTTGAAATGTGAATTAGTATGATTCAGTTCTATTTACCATGGATATTATCAAAAAATAATTGCTAACAGTGAACATGTGACAGATCCTTTCAATGTGGAACTTCGAGGGACATGAATATTTTAAGACTTCAAATGAGGAACATTCCTCATAATGAGGTAGACTTGAGAGGTATGAATCAACAATTTGGAAAACTTGAGAGAAAAATCAACCACAAAGGAGAAGAAACTTCTCTGGCTGGGAAGAATCTTTAAGCAGTCCAGTAAAAAGCGGTTAAAGTTTCAGCTCTGGTGCAAAAGAGAGCTTCCAGCAATTTACAGAGGAAAAAAAAAACAAATCAAATGCATTCAAGGGTATTCAAAAAAAGTGAAACATTGAAGGAATATATAAAATCAGACAAAAAAAGGCTTTAAAAAATGGAAGAAGTTTAACTAGATGTTCAGATGACCTGATGAAACAGCAAAAATTGGAGACGGGAATGAATAAAAAGTTGACTGATCTTGAGTCTTCTCAAGAAGAGCTGTTTCAAAAAAATAGTGGAGTTAAATGATGGAACAAAAGAGAAAAACTAAGATTTTCTGCAGTACCAGAAAAACTGGAAGGAGCAGCCTGCATTAATTTTATGAAAGTATAGATACACAAAGGGATTGGTGTTCCGCAGCAGGATTTGATAACTGAGAGGGGACATCACGTATTTGCTTGAAATCTGGCTTTGACAAAGCAGCCAAGACCAATTTTAGTAAAGATGCAATTGTATCAGCAACAAAGAATTGCTTCTGACCAAATTGTGGCAGAACCAAAAAGTATTAAAAATTGAGGACCGCACTGTGTTTGTAAAAAATGATTATTCAATGTACACCAGCCAGAAGAGAATCAAAGATTATCCTAGCAATCAGGGAATACCAAGAGGCAGGGATGAGATTCAAGCATCTAGCTTTTTTCAAAATATTTTTCTGGGGGATCAAATACAGCTCTGGATGCAGAACAGGCTAAAGATGAAATAAACAAAAATAGCCAACAAATGGGGAACCAGTAAGTACAAGTGGATTCTTCTACTCATTTTTCTGACAATAACAAAACCCACAGAGAGACTTTCCCCAGTAAAACCTTTTCCATTGATCCACAGTAAAATTACTGAGGGACACACAAGAGTTCACTAAAATAATCAAGATTAATTTAGACTTAAGCCATAGACTACTGTTGGGAGATGGAGAGGGTCAGGAAGAAGACCAGCAACATTGTGAAATTAATGAATAAAAGGGAAACTGCAAAGTATCATTCCCATTATATATAGAAATAAGCATGTAAAATGTGGCAGAGAAAGATGAGAATTTTGTACACTGTGTTAAACCTTGTGGAAGAACTATAAAGAATATACACTTTATGTCATTAATGTTTAGAAAGAGACTGAAGGAACTGAAGAAGTACCTAAATGTAAAACAATTGTGTTCTTACTAAAACATGCTTAAAAGTTTCATATGCAGACTGAAGGCTATATTCTAAAGCAGTTTTACATAGTGGAAAGGGGTATTTTAAATGTCAGATGGAGGAGTCTTTTCTGTGCCCACTCTACAAGTTAAGATAATAAACTAAGAATGCACTTTTTTAGTTGTAAGGTATCCGGGCTTTACTTACAAAGTAACAGGATTAGAAAGGCTGGATAGAAGCAAGTTAAATGAACATAATGTTGTGATCTTGGACTACTGGGGGTGGAATAAAAGTACAATGATCACATTATAAAGAATTAAGATAATAATTTCCCTGTTTTATAAAGGTGAATATCTAGATTAATGCCCCTGATTCAAACTACAGACAAGCCTATTTAAACAAATAAGCTAAAAAATCAAAGATAAAATGTGAGTTTGTATTTGCAAAGTCACTAAAGTTTTCCATTACCAAAGACTTTCAATGGGACACAAGTATACAGGCAGAAGCAATTACTCATGAGAGGGCTGAGCAGCACATCCTGGGTGAAATTTACAAAGATTCTTTCATGCATCTGCAAAGTCAATAGCTGTTTTTTTTTCCATTACCACCTTAGAGATAAGTCGCTTACAGGTGCAAGCAATTAACCACGACAGATGATCAAAGAGATTACTCCATAACAGAAATAGCCTCTACTAATTAGTTACAAGCCAGAGCAACTAACATATCTTGAGTGTTGGCCATGGCTGATGCATGGGCAGACAAAATGCATGTCAAGTTACAAGTCAATGCAGAAGGATCACAGAAGTGGCCACTGGTTCTGTTTTGATGCTGATAACACTTTCTAGACCATAGCCTTTAAATAACACGCATCTAGAAACATAAGCAGTACCTGGTTACCCATGGGAGGCAAACAGTTTCAGGACCTGCTTTAGTGCAGTCACTGCAAAATCTGTCCTTTCTATGGACTGTATTTCCATCTTGCATGCAATCATATGGCTATTCAACCAGAGGCAATGTATGCTTTGTCAATAACCACTTTCATCCTCTACCAACCTTTTACAAGGAGACAAAGCCTGTAAGACCTGGTGTGTACTTTAGGGCACCCATCCAATTACCTAAGCAAACTGAGTTATACTGTTTGACATGCAAGGGGGTATATTCCACAGCAAGGGGAGATGCTGGGTAATGAACCTATTGCTCTATTAGTTTTGTTTATTACCACATGTAAACTAAGATCTCTTGTTCTAGTGTTGGCTACACTACCTGATACATCAAGAAAGAGGAGGTCCCAGATAATAAGGTCCCTGAGGACACAACAAGTAATTATACAACATGGAGTATATGGACAGCGATTCCAGCCTTTCCTGATGATAACTTTTGAGCTTCATATCTTTTTTGTTAGGAACCTCTATTTTTTATGAGATGCAAGCCAACTGGTACATTGTATTTTATAACAGGTGTAACCAGGGCACAGTAGAGGGAAACAATAACTTCTTTGGTTTTAGGTTTAAAGTCCTTTGTGTGCAATTGTGAGATATAGAAGTATTTTCTTGCTACAGTTGCTACCCGATGATCAAAGGAGATAGAGCCACCAACCCAAGCGACCAAGTCCCTAAGTACAGACTCAGTGGATAGTGGGGGGGGGGGGTCATTAATACAATGGCTGGTCTTTATAACAGCCTTCAGTTTCTTGGTGAGGAGGTTTATATTCTCTGTGATGGGAGGTTCCAGCCTTACAAGTAATTCAGCAGTTTTCTTCCTTCTTCAATATAACTGTGTTAATATCTACTGACTATCAGGGTGGTTTGTTTAATTTTCCAGTGTATTTACTTCTTGTATTGACTGCTCTCTCAATGTAGTTACCTAAATTAACATAAAGACCTTTTGTGTAGGTAGCTGTATATTCTGTATCCACTGTGGGGTAAACATGGGGGAATTTTGAGATTTCATTGTACAGTTGTAAAAGGTATGCTTTTCTGAAGTCTCTAAAGAGGGTTACTGGGGAGTGATGTTCAGATGGAAAAGCTAACCAGTCTGGAGTCCATCTTAACTGATGAGACACCAACCAGGGGCAGGGAAAAGGCCAGGGGATATTATCAGTCCTTACAGGACTTTGGAAAGTTTGACCCAGGAAAGTCTACTTATCCTAATTTAAGAAATGTTGTGCATACTCAAAGTTAAAAGTGCAAGTATTCCAGTCTGTGGAGGGGGTACTTGAAGTCACCAAGGATTACATAACCATCTTTTATACGGATATTTTCAGCAAATGTCATGAAGTTTTCATGACCTTGTGGGGCCACAGAAGGGGATTAGAAACAAACTATAGTTTGAAATTCTGTTTTACCTAATGCGAGCTGGAGTTCAATAACCTCAACGGATTTGGGGGGGAGGGGGGTCATAAGATATTAATATGGAAGGACAAAATGCCTGACAATTATGCAGCACCTCCACCATTGTTAGTGGACTTGGAATTCTAGGCATAAAATCTGGGTGCTGTCATCACACCTGAACCATGTCTCTTTGACTACACAAATCTCCGAATCAGATGGTTTGTGGTCTGACAAAGGCCATTTTGATATCGAACTTATGACTTGATTTATTAGGTTTGTATGTTCATTAGATGAGCTCTGCCAAAAAAGGCATGGCAGGGGTAGGAAAGGCCATGGTCAGTATGTGGAAGCCCTTGAATGAGAGGTGCAGACCATCCTCCGCAAAGCAAGTAGGACTGTCGATCACCTTGTCCCAAGAAGATATTTAATGGGACCCCACCTCCCATAATGACACCAGCTACTTGGCCAACTACTGAACGCAATTATGTTTTCTTTGAATCTAAGCATCATTTTCGGTTAAAGGAGGACACCACTCAAAGCATGTGCAGCAAGTTCCAACAAGTCCTCTTGACACATGACTGCATGGCCAGACATGAGACAAATAGAATAATTAAATTTGTGGATGACAACACTGTTTTAGGCCTGGTCAAAGATGGAGAGGAGGAGGCCTACAGGAATGAGATTGATCAACTACTGGTCTGGTGTGACTGCAACAATCTAGCACTGAATGTCAACAAGACAAAGGAATTGATTGTTGATTTCAGAAGATCTCAAGTACCACACAAACCTCTAGTGATGAAAGGGATGACAGTGGAAAGGGTCAAGAGTACAAAGTTCTTGGGTCTTCATCTCACTGAGAACTTTTCCTGGTCAGTCCATGTATCCAGCATAGTCAAAAAAGCTCAGCATTGTACTTTCTAAGGAAACTTAGGAAGGCAAAATTACTAAGCTACATACTTCACACCTTTTATAGGGGCACCACTGAAAATGTCCTGACCAACAACATTGCAGTCTGGTATGGGAGCTGTTATAATCAGGATCGGAAGGCTCTCAAGAGAGCTGCAAGGTCAGCAGAAAGAATCATTGGCACCTCCCTTACTCCTCTAGAAGATCTACACAAATGCCGGTGTACAGACAGGGCCAAAAAGATTTCCAGCAATCCAACACATCCTGCCAATGGTCTGTACACTCGCCTATCCTCTGGCAGGAGATACAGAAGCCTGGATTGTAAGACCACCAGACTTAAAAAACAGTTTCTTTCCGCTCTCCGTTAGACTGTTGAACTCTTTGGAAAAATGAACCATCACATCTGTTACATAACTAGACTATCAAGGGTCTTATTTTATGGATATACAACAACTAAGTGCAATACTAAGGTAGCTTACCTACACGCTGAAGGACTGTAAAGTGCAATATACAAACTGTGCAATAATTCAGTCTAATCATAGATATGATGCTACTGTTTCAATTTTACTTTGACAATATTACCTTCAGATTTTTCCTCGTTTTCCTTGTCTCCTGTTCTGGGATGGGTATGGGTCACTACTGTCCTACTTTACTTACAAATTGCTACTTATTAAATTTCTACTGTGATATTTTATTACATTTTTTCTCCATCTATATGTGCAACTGTTTCCTGCACTGAAAATAAAGCATTGTAATTTCGTTCAGCTACTCTGCTGTGTAGTTCTGAATGACAATAAAGTTTTCTTTGACTTGACTTGCATGTCTTTCATGGTTTGTCATGACAGATCATTCACTCCAGCAAGTACTACAATAATGTTATACACCACAATCATGTCTTACTCATACTTACCAAAGAAGAAGGGTCCTAAGGGCCCTTGATGTCAGCAATCCTAGTGCTCGAGAGAGAGCTAACTGTAACCATGTTCTTGTTCAGCCTAGTGAGCATGGAGTCAGTGTGTCTAACATTGGAGTTATCAATTACTAGGATGTATCTGGCAGTTGATTTATCCTTATTATACTGTTTATAACATGTTGATGAAGGGTGTTTGTTAAAGGGGTGACAACATCTTAAAGATTTTGAGCAGAAGGATTTCTAAAATAAGCTACTGACTAGGAGAATACATTCTAATGGCACACTGCAAAGGTTTAATGTACTTATACTAAAAAGGCAATATAGTGTATATGTCAAATTGATAACATTTGTTTACTTGAAGACGATCCTTTCTTCCTTTTCTAAAAGGATGAAAAGGTTTATTCCTGAAGACACATCTTCCTTAGGTGTTTCTGTGTACATCTAACAATACATTCTGTGTAGGTAAAACTAACTGCAGGCTGAAGGACATAATATGTAATCACATATCTAATACAAGGAGACAAATTCAAAATAATGCCTTGTTTAAACACCTAGATACTACAGCTGAAGGACACTCTCTAACCTTTAGGAGCATTGCGGTAGTATATCAATAGGAGACAGAAAGTGATTTAGTAACTACAGCAGAAAGTCTGGAATATAAATGGATTGATTAAATCGATGCTAATACAATACCTGGTTTCAATGAAGCAGTAAACTTGAAACTTGTTTTGAAACTGTTGCACCAGAAGTGTAAATATCTCTTTAAGTGTAAATGTGACGTCATCTAGACATGTGATCATGAAAACTTTAAATTCTAGCATTTGATTATATTTGTACTAGACCTGATGAAGCAGTTTATGAAAGCTTGTTAGCTAGTGTTTATTAAAATTATTTGATCAAGAATACAATCCGTGTTTGATGATGCCGTTCTTGCTGTTACATTTACTGTGATTATTGTTTTATTTCTAGATCAAAAATTATCTCCTATGAGAGCTGGAAAGACCTGATTCTGCATTGGTTTGCCGATACACCACATACATGTAGTACTGGCTGCCCTGATCTGAAAGTGACCTGGAAGGATGTTGTCTGCAAAAGCTGTCAATACTCTCTACATGGCTTTCATGTCTTTCAGAGCCATGTTCAAGTAAGTTTCTGTAGAGACCAGTAGATGAAGATCTGTATTAATTAGATGCATTTCCAATGTGATGGTATTAATGGGATGCACGTATAAGCATCATGTGTAGCAGCAGCCAGCCACTACATAGGATAAGACTATTTCTACACTGAGAATCCTGAATTTTTTGAGCCAAAAAATGTTGAGGTCTGACAACTACAGAACTGATCCATAGGATGTTGCCCTTTCTGGGTGCTACTAACAAAATGACCTTAGTTCCTCAGCTTGGACAACATGTACTAGATTGTCTTTTTTTTTTTTTGCATGAACTCTTCTACCAACCATAAAGCCTATGCTACCTATTGTGATGGGTTATGAAGGATAAACTCAGACTAATTCTTTAAACCTCTTTTTCTCCTCCACAGCCAGCTAACCTTCAGCCCTCCAGTGAATCAAATAAGCCCATTTATTCTCCATGGGTGACAAGTTAGTTGTACCATTCAATCATCCAAGCAGCTAGTGTTTTTCTTGTTTTAACTCCATCTCTCATTACTCTTTCAACATCTAATATACACCTTGCAATGCTACCCTTTTTTCTCATCTGGCATGCCTGCCAACTACTACCCCGAAAAACATATTATATGGCTCATTCCTTCCCCACTGGGTAAGAGCCATCTTGCATCATCTCTCTCAATACCACCAAGTGTGACTCAAAGTCCTGACCCCCCCCCTTTTGCGGACAGCATACCTGTATTACTCTGGTCTAACCAGTGGTTCAACCACAGAGGAATGCTAAGGCAAGCATCTTGCCCCGACATTCGGTGAGCTGACTCACACTTCTCAGTTGTACCTCCACCACCGCCCCCAAACACATACGCACACACACACACACACACACACACACACACACACACACACACACACACACACACACACACACACACAGTCTAACTTCTCCAGGAGTGCTAAAGGAACTCAGGTTGACTGGGTCATAGTCAGTGCCACAGTCCATCCCTCTATGCCATGAAGCCACGTTTGGAATGTCAGCCTTTTGACACAAAAAAAGATGCTTCCATGCATGCACTACTTATGTCTATAATAATACCAAACACTGCCTGGCAACAACTACATGCTTGCTTCCTGCAAAAGCTCCTGTGCTCCTTACTTATATCAAGCATGGTAACAGCTGGAGTGCAGGGGCAAGAGCATACTACCACTCTCCCTCCAGGAAGGATAAGCAGGCAGCAGTTTTTCTCTCACCCCACAGCCTGCTCCTTAAGAGTGTAGGCTAGCATTTAATCACTGGTCATCTAGGTTCCAAGTCATGTCTTCATCATTATATGCTGCAACCCGCCAAGGTTCTAGTTTTGTATAAACTATAATATACAGCTTTGTGCTACTGTCTGTAAAACTTGTTTGTCTGAGGCAATGTCTTGCTAAGAGGGCATATAAAAATGGAACCTGCTTCCCAGGGTGCTGGAGAAGGGGAAGTACAACTTAATAGCTTGCTGTCACTTTAAAAGTTTTACTGAGATTTTCCCTTTCTTCCTGTTCCATGAAGTAACTGAGGACTGACTGCCTCTAGTGCTTTTGACTACAAGGTTGCTGGACAGGTGCAGCAGTCCTATTAAAAGGCTACCTACTAGATGGGCAATGTCTCTAGAATTCAGGAGTTGGAAGGTGGTAAATGTCTTTGAAAGAAATTTAGTTTCTATTGCTTTCCCTTTTTCTAAAGTTATTTATGATATACACACACAGTATATTTCCCCAGTTAGAAAATGTCTCCTTTATAACTATTACTACATAAATCATCCTTATTATTCCCTACACAGCTTGCTTCTAGATATGTAAATTATACTAATTGCTTGTTACCGCATGAACACAGCAACACAGAACTAATTCTGTAACTTATCCTTTTCCTCAACACAGAATCAAAATAACCTAGCAATCCGCTTATCACTTACACACACAACCACTTTGCACTGTAAAAACATATTTTACATACACATTTCTCTCTCTTCTGTCTATATATGTATATGTATATATATATATATATATATATATATATATATATATTTATTTAGACATATATTTATCTCTCTTCTGTTTATATACCTACATCTATCTATATCTTTATCTGTCTAAAAATATATATTACATTACACACACACACACACACACACACACACACACACACACACACACACACACACACACACAAACACACACACACTTGTTAACTGGACAGATTTTTGTAAGGGCCTACGTAATTCAGACATACTCCAGGAAAGAAGATCAACATGCAGGGAGATGTACTCTTCACATCCATTTAGGAATATGAAAGCTATATAAAACCAAATGCTACTAATTTCTTACCATCTAAAAGTAGTGTTGGAGCACTGGGAGGTTAGATCTCATCTTCCTGACACGAAAAAAATTCAAATGCACATACATGTCTATTCTATCAGAACTCACAAAGCACCAAGGGAGAAAAGACAAATATAATCATGTTCCTCACCAGCAGCAGACAGTGCAGTAATATCACACCCCCCAAAATGACCAAGTGCTAAAGGAAAAGAAAAAAAAGCTAAGATAGCAATGCAAAACTACTGTTTTATACTGTAAGATACACAGGCTGAATGAAAGGGCCAAGATGGATGATGAAAGTAGGAAGCCAATAGTGCAGGGTGACAACTAGTACAAAAAAGTAAAACAAAATGCTAAAAACTCTGTAATACAGCCTGTGGCCTACTTGTATTTTACATAGATGCTTAGTTCAGAACTTAAACATTGAAAATGTTACAGTGCAACAAAAGCCCACCATTTTTATTTCCACCTAAAGTAAAAACATTTGCTGGATAAGGAAATACTTCGGTTTTAATTTTGGTTCTTAAAAGTTTAATTATTTAGTGTCAAGGGTATCTGCCAATACCTCTGTACTGTGAAAAATGGAGTGCTGTATAGTACTGCTTCAGGCATATCTACAGAAGGAATGACAACTATGTTTTTTTTCACATTATACAGCTGTAAAACTGTGACGTCAGGAAGATATACGTAACCCATTTAGGCAAGATGAGTTTTGCAGGGTGCAGTGAAAGGCTCAGTATCTTACTGCATATCTTAATGAGATGCATGCAGCTAGCAAACAAACAAGTAAGCTTTGGTCCTCTTCTGGGAGACTCCATCTGTTAAGGAGGAGTCTACAGTCACTCACCTGCCAGAACAATTGTGTTCAGAAATGAGAGAGTGGAATTTGATAGCGTGACAACAAGCTTTCTCCATGCAGGAGCTGTCACTCAGACCTACACTGACAGCAAAGCCCCATCTGTTTTATGTGCAGATACAATGCTGGAACAAACTTTTAGTATTGGACATATCACTGCGTGACACAGTCATCACATAAATACACCACTACAACAATATAGTACTCATTCACTCTAAACATCTGGATAGCTAACATATGAGAGACTGGCTGACATCTGTACTATATTTGATTACTATATAATAGAGCATTAACTATGCCTGACTGCCACTAGTGATGCTTTTGCTTAAAACTTTTTAATTTCACCCAATATGGTTTTGGAAAGCTGTGTCTCACTGGATCAGTTTTGACACAAACAAGCAAAATATCTTTTCCTGCAGTCAAATAAAAATGCTAACTAGTTAATTTCAACTATAATTAAAACAAGCAACAAACTTTGTTTCATTTTCCCTGGAAGTAAACTTTTATGGTAACAATAAATATAACTTATGAAAAATGCATTTAACCAATAAAGTCTAACTTCAATGCACCAACTTATTTTTACTAGGGTTCCACTCTATCATTTCTATGTACAGACATTAGTGGAAATTACTCACTTGTCAAAGTAAGCACACTATGATGCAAGGCAATTCTGTTTCTTAGTAATTTATCCTCAAAATGTTGTTACAGGGTTAATGATCATGTGCAGATACTCATTCTATCCTTGTTTCCGTTAATCCTCTCTTGCCGTCTTATTAAACTAGTGAGATCAAATGACATTATCATTAAAAAATAACTCATTTTTAGACTCCCTGCATGTCTAGACAGTGGGCTTCAGGATATATGGCAGTCCAGCAAAAATCAACTCTGACAAAACCTTCTTAAAACTAAACATTCTGTTTAGTGACAAAAGTTTGTATCTATATGTCTGTGATCTATCTAATGTACACTGTGTTCCTGTTACCTTGTTTTGCCATTTACCTCACTTAGTCCACTATATTTACTGCGAAGTGTGTCCAAAAGACAGACTAATTGTCATGATAATGAATTGGCCTTAAAAACAAAAGAAGAAACACTCATTTCATTATTAGCTCTGGAAATACACAGGAAACTCTACTCGGGGGTTTTGGTGATGAAATTATAAGCTCCCAACAATGCTTATTTATCATTTTTTTTAAATCTGACTCTTTTTCTCCAACTCTATTTTGACCTGCAGCAAATCAAGAGGATACATCCTTGTCTTCCCTATCTGAGGAGTCAATCTCACCCCCCCCCCACACACAGATCAAGGAACATTCCAGGTGAGGTGGACACAACTACCCACAAAATGGGAACTTACACAGATTTTCTATGGCAGACACCATCTTCTATGAGCCTGGGTTTGTTTACTTACACTAACTCCACCTGTCCTGCAGTAAAACAGATACGCAGAACTCCCATAATAACAACAGCTGACCATGTGCATTTTTGCACATGCATCATCTCTGGTTAGTGTGCGTAAATGTTCTGGTTGTGGGTGTTTTCCCCATGTCTTTCTACTGGCTTCACTGATTAGTGGTGCAACAGAGTAGGCAACCCCCCACAGAAATGGGAAATGTGGCACTGACCAACTTCCTATCTTCCTCTGCAAGCTTCACCTGTCCCTAGGCAGCTATTCAAACCCAGTCACTTGGTTCTTGGGGCTTTACCTCTCTATGCAGTTGAACCAGATGCTTGTTTATCAACTGAATATTTCTGGCTACCAAGACAATCACAGACACTGTTTAAATCATCACTTTAAGTGTCCGCAGAATACAGAAAAAGGTCAAAACTGTTCTGTTTCCTTGCTTTTTAAAATCCTTTCACTGAAGCATTTTCATTAGTGTATACAATGAACAACTAAATCATAGCCACAATCAATAACCTCAAATAATAACTTTACTAAAAAACTACTTCACATAAAAAATAAGTATAGAGAGAAGCAATCCTTTACTTTCATGATCACATTACCATTCAGATTTGGTGCCACGCTAAGGATACTGCTGTCTCATCAGATTTTCTTTCCCAAACCCCTGCTACCACCAAGCATACCTTTCAACTGTCAGGAATATCCAACATTTTTGCCTCATATTTTTTGTCCATTTCTCACAACATTTGCGTTTTTCTGGCAAATCACTACATAAGGACAGACATTTGAGCTTCAGACTTCACAGTCTTCAAAAATGCAAAAAAATGAAAAAAATTGATATCAATTTTTTATAGATTCATAGCTTATTCATAGCTTAATACTATGAATCTATTAATTTTTTAAGTTTATAAGAGCAATATTTAAAATCTGTCACAAATTTAGGGTCTTTTGTTCTCCCATTACTTTTTGATTTTGCCCAGTCTTCTTGCTCTAAGAGGCTGACAGGTATGCCTCCAAGGATACAAATCATCTCCTTGTCTACTGCCCCTCACCCCATTACTCCTCTCTCTTCTAGTAATGTTTTACACAGCTAACCACCTGCATTTTACCTCCTCCTATAATTAAGCTTACAAAAGAAATGACAGGGATCTTGCTACCTCCCATCCGCTTCCCTGTCACTACACAACCCTATCCATATATAGTGCAACAGACACTAGCCATCCCATCTCTTCCCACTGGCCTTCCCCCCATCTTTCCTTTTCCCACATTAGTTGCAAAAAGACAATAAAGTTTGCTCCTTTATCTGAGTCTAATCTATTCTTTCCTACTTTCCTACAAATTCTCTAATATTCATGATACTGATCATTGCTGCCATAGCCTTAGCTAAATGACTTATATCCTGTCAAGGATATAACAGCCAGCCAGCTTCCAAAGTTTCAGGACAGCTTCCATGCATGCAAACTCTCAAGCAGCTTGAGCTGAGCTGACTAAAAGACAATTTTAGGTTAAGAAGCCCTTCAGAACTTTACAACCATAGAGGATCGACTGTCAGCTTTCACTTTTCTTTGCTGGGCAGATAAGTTCCCTTTGAGGAGAAAAAACTTACATTTTCTTAAAATTTGCTAATGTTTTATTACTTTCCTCTTTGGGACAGTTATTTTAAAGCTGGGATTGTTGTTACTTAATGAACTGTCTCAAGACTATAATGTTCTTTTAAATGGAGCACTCATTTCTTTCTGTCAGTTTAAAGATAGTGCAAACTAAATGAAAACAAACAGGTTAAAACAAACAATCAAACAAAAAAAAACAAAAAACAAAAAAAAAAAGAATGTTCAGGTCATGTCTGAGAATAGTTAAAAAATACTACTACTTTTATAATTAAAATGAGCGCTTTGGTCTCAGTGTAGGAAACTTCCTCAGAGATTTAGTTGAAGTTGATCACACCCGTTAAATAGTCCAATCCTGGTTGTCAAAACCAGTCAAATGAAAGACAAGCCCCCGAGTTATTAGCATATCTCAGAAAAATCACCATTCTGATAGGTGGATGCAACCTCAAAAAAACAACTGATACAAATCTTATAGATATTCATAAAAGATGATCAAACCAACCTATCATCAAAAAACTGAAAACATACATTCTGTGTGGAAACTGTGTTTATTTTTCCATTGTGGGGCTGCCGTAGAGTTTTAAAGTGCTTTTTACTGTGTTTTTTTTTTTTTTGTCAATAAAGAAACTTTCGTGGACTGGTATGTTTACTGGCATTTGCTGCTTGTCTTTGCAGGGAAAGATGCACCATTTTCATCTTGACCATGGAACAGACTACCATTCCCATGGTCAGTCCTTCATCCGGCCACAAAAAGCAAATGTTAAGCAAACCGCCTTTGCCACTACAACAGGGTAGTAATTTGCCTCAGCCGTTGAAGGAGTGACTCTGCTGTGACTACTTGTACACCTCAGATCCTTTTATCCCAGATCCCTCTGGTATAGCATTTACAGTCACTATGGACCAGGGGTTAGCCACGTCCTCTGTAGCTGTTGATGTCCCCTTGGTGGGCAAGGAAGAGCCACTCTTTGTCAGTCCTTGGACAGTGAAAAGGAAGGTTTCCCTGTTGTGTCAGAATGCTGTGCCTATCCTTGGGCAAGCAGTTGCTGCCATTAGTAACATGGTTGGCCCCATTTTTCCCTGTCAAAAGAAAATGAAAACCCAAACATGTATCTACTACTAAAATTTCTTTGGATAGGAGTAGTTTACTGGAACTAAAATTAACCGCACTCAAAAAATGAGTGAAGAGAAGAAATTTTAACTAAGAAATGAACTTTGTGACAATAACAACATTCAAAGAATAGTAAATCACACCAACAACTCTTATAGTACTTTAGCGCTTTCATCTTATTTATTATTAAGACTTCTTCAGAAAAACATGAAAAAGTTTTGATAATAAAAAAGATGAAAGCGCTTAAGTACTACAAGAGTTGTTGGTGTGATTTACTACTCTTTGAATGCTGTTATTGTCATGAAGTTATTTCTTAGTTTACTGGAACTGGCTCAGGGTTTAATTCAGGTTATTGATCTTTCTTGTAAAGTAGTTTCTGGCAAAAGAAAGAGGGATTAATTTTTTCCTGAAGAGATTCAAGATTATGAATCGGAACAGGAAGATGCAAGGACAAATTCAGGGTTTTGTCCTCAGATTCTTGATTCAGACTCAGAGGACAAATGAGTTTGATTCTCCCTGAGGGCGGTTCACTTTCTCAGACTATTGCTAGTGTCTCTAAGTGTTTTCAGTGGGAAAACACTGAGATTTCTTAGTCCCTCAGAAAATATGACTTACTACAGAAGGATTTTCTAGCCTCTTGCCCTGTCTGCTTTAGAAGATGCATGTCTTACTGCCTGCAATTTTCCTGATGGTCAGCCAGCTGTCCCTAACTAGGCAGACAGGATGCAGAAAGTTGCCCAGTCTTTTTAATTTGTATACACTATTCCCAAACCTAACCCAGCAGCTACAACCTTAGTTGATTCCACTACTGCTAAGCACTTAGTTAATTCCAATCCTACTCTTTCTAATAAGGATGGGAAAATTGCGGATAGGTATGGAGAAAAACGGATATAGTTCTGAAACGTTGATTTTCTGAATGTTAAATTATATGTTAAAGTTTGTTCAGACAAATTGTGAAAGTATGAGGAATGTTTTGTTTACAGTTTATTCTTGTGAAGAAAAATCTGCTTTAAATAATTTTATTTACAGTGTGTGTATGACTGTTGACATTTCGTCCACGGCTATGCCCACTGGAACTGTTTTAAGGAGGTTTGCTTTGCTGCATTCTCAGAGCGTCCCAGATGATGTGAAAATGAGATTTTAAATACTTCATTGGATAGAGATTTAGTGTTTGGCCCCTCTGCTGCAGAGGTTATCAAGAAGTGTGATGAATGGGGCAAGCTGATCCAGGGAATCTCAGGATTTTTCAGCCCTTCTTTTTCAACCTGTCCAAGGGGCTTTCTTTCTCCTCATCTAGTGTTAGAAGAAACAGAATAAACTGTCTCAACAGAATTCAGGTAAACAGACATTTAAGAATAAACAGCACATAAGTTTAAAAAAAAAATCTCAAACCTCCCAAAACCAATAACGGTCCAACAATTCTGAATCGGTATTCAAGAGACCATGTGACACCCCCCCACCCCCCATCCTGGCCCCTTTTTTCTTACAGAAATTCTGAATCTCCATTTTCTCTTTGGCAAGACAATGATTCAGAAAATGAATTTTGAAAATCATTCATAACGGTTACAGATGGCAGTAGGAGGAAATTCCTCCATTTCAAGGGGTAAGTCCTCATCCTGAAGATCTGACTCTTTTGCTTCCACCTGTTCTTTATCAGATGCTGTCCCAAGCAGTGATAGAACCAGATCTTCCTTCCAGGAGGCAGGTAAGGGGGTTTATTCAAGGATGTTCCTAGTTCCAAAGAGAGAAAATGCTTGGAGACCAATTCTGAATCCTTCTTTTCTAAATCTATTTGTGATAATGTCCAAATTCAAAATGTTGTCACTTCACAACCAGTTTCCTCCTCTTCCTCTTTAATGTTTCCTGGTAACATAATAATGCTTACCACCACATCACTATTCATCCAAACTTCAGACATTTCTTAAAGTTTTGTGTGTCTGGATCACATCATCATTGGGGGAGGGAGCTTGGCATAATAGTTAAGGCGTTTACCTTATAAACACGAGGTTCCGGGTTTGGTTCTCACATGGAGTAATTGGCTAGGCTTAAAATGGTCTACAAGGGCAGTTAGCCTAGTACTAATCTACAAACTTATGAAGTTCTCTGCTTTACCCTTTGAACTACCCACTGCACCAACAGTGTTCATAAAATGTCTAGCTCCAATTATAGCTTATTACAGGCTACAGGGAAAACATTTTTCCATATTTAATTGACTTGCTTATCTTTTGCAGAATCCTTTTCAAGGTGTCAAGAATTTCTGTCTTGGGTGAGAGATCTATTGCACAAACTGGAATTAGGAGATAACATTCAAAAGTCCTTCTTGACTCCCTCACACACGATTATGTTCCTGTGATGTCAACTAGACACCTCAGTTCAGAGAGCTTTTCTTCCACAGGAAAAAAAAAAATCTTTGTTTAGATCTATTTCTAAGGTTTTCCACTCAGACTTTGGTCACTGCAAGGGAATACCTGAAGATGTTGGGTCTTATGGCATCTATGATTTTCGTGATACCCCTGGCAAGTTTCCACTTCAGAAGGACACACTGGTATCTGAATTCTCTTTGGTCCCAGCATCAACACCCCTTATCTTTTCAGATCCCAGTGCTGGGCTTTGTCAGAAGAGAAAACATTTGATCGAAATAAATATCCTTAAATCTAGTACAACCATCTCTCTCCCTGATCCACAGCAGTCAGTCAATACAGATGCTTGGGATTTTACTTGGGGAGTAGTTTCAGGATAGATAAAAGTGAAGGGGTGTGGGACACCAAAGACAGCTGGAAGCACATAAATATTAAAGAGATGACTGGCCTGATCAAGGCACTCAACTCTCGGAACCATCTTTGGTTCCTGGGACCTCTTCAAATGTTTACTGTCAATACCACACTCATGTTATACATGAACAAGCAAGGGGGGAACTAGGTCGTACCTCCTTTGCAGACTAACCATGTTATCTTGGGATACAACTGCTTAGGATACAAGGTACTTAGGATTTCCCTCTCTCTCTTCCCCCTTGGCTGACCTGGTGTGACTTAGTTTGAACTCTACATTTGCCTACAAAACGGAGTCTACAGGACTGCAATTGGTCGCCATAACAAAATCAGTTTCTCTCAGCATTTAAGCAGATTGAACTCTACATTTACCTACAAAACGGAGTCTACAGGACTGCAATTGGTCACCATAACAAAATCAGTTTCTCTCAGCATTTAAGCAGAGTAGGTTGCACACAAAAAGCATTTGTTATGCTTTCACTTACAGTGCTGTGTAATTAAGCAGGTCACCATTTTGGTCAGCCATAGGGCTCTTTTTTCTACTTGAGTGTTTGCCTCCTTCCCCTGTAACTTAAGTAAACTGACTCTTACATTAAGAGCTGTAATACTTTCCTTATATCTTTAGGACACCTTAGGAAACCTTGTAAACTGCAATAGCCTGACATTTGAACAAGTAACCCTTGTAAAAATCCCCAAAAGTGTATACGGTTGGTCTGTCTTTCCTGCTAACCATAACTCCATAAGTGAAATTACAGTGCTGAGTGCATGTAACATTAAAATTAAAGTGCTGAGTGCAGATTTTAGGCCCTTACATTCAACTTACCTCTGGTGTGGTGTCTTGAGTCAATCAGGGTTTTCCCTGTAACCACTCCTACTGCCTTCTCTTTCCCCCCACCCCCCTCTTTCCTCAAACAGGTTAAACTGCTGCAATTCAGTACAGGCATCATTTTCAAATCTAGGTGCTTAGGATTTCCCCCTCTCTTCCCCCCTTGGCTAACCTGGTGTGACTTAGTGTACGTTTCTTCATTGTATGGATATTTTACTGTTTTTTGTGCAACTGAATGACCTGCAGCTAAATTCAGATTCTGCACAGACTGCTCTATTTGTTTGCAGAGGCTCTATAAGTAGCTAGTGACTTTACTGAATTTCTGTGGTAATATTTGTGTTTAAACTGAACCTGTACCTAGAGAAAGTGTATAATCAGAGCTCCTATTTGCTGCATGTGTTTTTAATGTTTATATTGCACACACACACATTGAAAAGGTGCTTTTATGACCTGAATAAATTGGGCTAGCTATACCTGAAGTGCTTTTACTGGCAATTTTCCAGTTGTACAATTGTGAACAATAGATTTAGTTTTTCTGGTATATCTTTAAAATCTGGCAAGTGTTTATTTACTGCATTGCTCTCTTGCTTAGGTTTCTTAGCTATAAATCTTAGTTAATTCTGAAATGTGCTACTTTACCACCCCCCCCCACCTTCAAACCTTTATGAATGTATTATTATAAAATAACTGCCTGTTGTTGCCTTCATGCTTACCCTAGAATCTCTGCTTTTCTCTTTTCCAAGTTGAACTCTACATTTACCTACAAAACGGAGTCTACAGGACTGCAATTGGTCACCATAACAAAATCAGTTTCTCTAAGCATTTAAGCAGAGTAGGTTGCACACAAAAAGCATTTGTTAAGCTTTTGCTTACAGTGCTGTGTAATTAAGCAGGTCACCATTTTGGTCAGTCATAGGGCTCTTTTTTCTACTTGAGTGTTTGCCTCCTTCCCCTGTAACTTAAGTAAACTGACTCTTACATTAAGAGCTATAATACTTACACCTTATAGCTTTAGGACACCTTAGGAAACCTTGTAAACTGCAATAGCCCCGCTACACTTTCTAGATCCTATCTGCTTTCATCTGGGATAATTCCTCCCACCCCCATTCTTCTACCTACATTTTAATAGCAACTATTAGCTTTCATCTGGCATTCTCCCATCCCCCTTCCAGTACCTTTACCTCACCACTCTATCTTATGGTGTTGCATCACCAGGTAAAACAGTTCCTTAACTCACTAGCTGAATCACAAATAATGATATATCCCTCTTGTTCGGACCATACCTCCTTACCTTGTATGAAAACCAGTTTCTCATGAGATTTCAGGTCCCGAAAGGCCATACTGTCACCACAGCTGTAAATCTTCCCACCTTCAACCATACTTACAGAACCAAATCCTATCCAGCATCTTGTTCAGTCTATCAACATCTCAACCCCAAGCACATTAGCTCTAGATCCAAACACTACCACAATCTAATAAACAAATTCCTGAAGTTCCTCACCAAGTACAGACGTAACCTAATACTTGGTGGTGATATTCACCCCAACCTTGGCCCACCCACTTCAAATACACATACCCCCTCTACTTGCAATCTAAGCTACAAACCTACAATTAATAGGACAACTAACTCTCTCCTAGCCTGTCATCTCAATATTAGAAGCATTAACAACAAGGTACATGAATTGCATGCACTTCTGGATGTCCACTCCCCTAAGATTCTCTGTTTATCTGAAACCTGGTTAAAACCTAACACTACAGACAATGAAGTGTTACCACCTGGGTACAACATACACAGGCTGGATCGTGCTTCCAGGAAGGGGGGTGGGGTAGCTGTACTCTATAAATCTGAGTTGAATGTCACCATAGATGTAATACAACTACCTCAGACTAATAACTCTTAGAGATTCTTGCCACCAAATTGCAACTTAATAAAAATAAATGCATTAATATCATCTGTATGTACATTCCCACAGGTAACAATATATCTACACATGAAGATATACTGCACTGGCTGTCATATGTCACTGCCTCCAAGAAACCCTACTACTTGGAGACTTTAACATAGACTCCGACACCTTTTCCTCAGAATCCCCAACCACCCATATTAACCTGCATGCATTTACACAAATCATATCCACCCCTACCAGGATAGGTAAACCCAACCAAAAAGAAAACATACTTGACTGGGTACTCATAAATAGTCACCCACAACTGTACACCTCTGGTACCCTCCCTGATGGCCTAAGCGATCACCTTCTCACATATATAATTAAGCACAAAGCCATTAATTCCCAACAACCCTTACTCAGAAAAGTTAGAAACAATAAAAACTTTGACCCTGCCAAATTCCAACAAGAACTAAACTCATGTAATTGGTCTATTCTAAAACACCTCCCCTTAGAGGAAGCAGTAGCATACTTTAACAACAAATTCCTTAGGATCCTTGATTTGCATGCACCTGTTCGTTCAAAGAGAACAAAGGCAAAAACTGTGCCATGGCTTTCTAAAGAGTCTAAACTCAAAATTAGCCTTAGAAACAAAGCATGGGCTTTATGGCGTTCTTCTAAAGACCCCCAAGATCACATTAAATACAGGCAATCCAGAACGAAACTAAAAAATCCATTTTACAAGATAAAAACAGTACTACCGTAATTTACAGACAGTAAATCAAAATAACCCTCAGAAGTATTGGGCAGGTTTAAATAATCTACTACATCCTGGACAAACTGCAACCCCAATCCCTGCTGCTACTATTGATAAAACCCCTGAAGATGTTTCTAACAGTTTTAGCCGATTCTTTACTGAGACAATTCAAGCCCTAGCTAGCCAACTACCTCCTAGCTCCCCTGGTCCTGAAAGTATCACCCCTAGAAACCTACTCGCGTTCAGCTTCCAACCAGTCACCACTTCACTTTCCATACCTTGATCAAAAAATTAAAACCCACTACACTTTCTGCTGATCAACTCCCTGCCAAGTACCTATAAAAATCAACTGATGCTATTGCTTACCCCGTCTCAATACTAATCAATCGAACCACAGTAAAAGCTAAAATTCCCACCATCTGGAAAATATCCTATGCAATCCCACTTCACAAAGGAGGCAGGCTCTACTGAATTCTCCAATTATAGGCCAATAGCTATACTCTCTCCACTTGCAAAGATTATGGAAAAATGTACTCATAGACAACTCATGCACCACCTAATCCAGAATCACCTTATGGCAGACACTCCGCATGGCTTCCATCCTCATCACAGCACTACTTCAGCCCTCCTAGCCTTTACCAACACCATAAACCATAATCGCAACAATAATTATATATCCTCAGGGCTCTTCTTGGATCTTTCCAAGACACTCAATGCGGTTGATCACCAACTTTTAATCCACACCCTGCAAACATTCTGTCTAGATACTAGAGCCCTTCAATGGTTTCAATCCTACCTAAATGGTCGACAGCAGGCTGTCCTCTGGCAGAACAAACTCTCGAATCTTCTACCTAACACCCTTGGAGTACCACAAGGCTCTATACTAGGGCTCTTGCTGTTCTCCATCTTCATTAACAATGTTTATACTGTCATCCCAAAAGTCAGCTGTATCCAATATGCTGATGACTCAACTCTGATTTGCTCGGCCACATCTCCAATAGAGTTATGGTCAGCTACCCAGACCAACTTTAATACAATAGAAAACTGGCTTTCTGAACGTCGTCTGATCCTAAATCCCCCCAAAAAACTAAAATGCTGTTATTTTCACCAACACGTAGGTCTACCGATTTCACCTTTACCATAAATTCAAATGATGGCACAATAATCTCCCCTGACCCCTCTAGGTGTCATCACAGATAATAATCTAAAATTCGACCTACATGTTAACCAAACTATCAAAACCATCAATAAAAAACTAGGGTCACTTTACAGAATAAAAGCCTTCCTAACCCCTCCAGCTAAAATTGCCATAGCTTGCTCTCACCTTCTTTCAACCCTTCTGTATGCATCCCCTCTACTCTCAAATTTAAACAAGACCGTCCTTAACAAACTCTCAATTTACTACAACCACATTGCCAGGTTTGCCACTGGGCTGCCTTTTAGGACACATCATTGCATCAATCTAAATCAGCATAGGTGGCTTGAACTAGCCAGTCTAATGCAGTATAACCAACTGATTATGGCCTATAAAATCCTCTATAATCCGGAAAATACTCCTGCACTTAAAAATATTATCACCCCCTATAACAATCTTAGACCGCTTCGATCCTCTAACAAACTACTAATTCAGACTAGCAAAATTAATAACACAGCCGGGAACTCTCTTCCAGCTGATACTACCTTACTTTCTACCTTAGGTCAATTTAACACTAGACTCAAACAACGTTTGGCACTTAACTGGCTATGCCAATGTATCAAGCCTGGCTAACTCTCTCTAGAATGTGTAAAAATCTATTAACCAGTTTACTGTGTAATTGAATTTAATCCTGACTTATGCTTGGGATTAACTCTAACCTGTGGAACTTGTTTAACTTGCTTACTTAGGTAATCACTGTAAATAGTCTGTTTGTAATATGTAATGCTGGTATTATGTAATGCTGTATCTGCTTTCCCTTGGAGCTTTTCTCCTCGGGCCTCCGCTGAAAATGGACATGCATCCAGTTGAACTATCCCAGTCAACAAATGTAAAATAAAATAAATAAAATATACTTCACATCACAATCTCACTCTACATGCATCCTTCATTCCAAGAAAGCAAAACTGTATGGCAGACAACCTGATCAGGATCAGGGCAGAACCTCATCAATGGAGATTACAACAGAGGTCTTCCAAGATTTGATCCATCTGTGGAGAATTCCACAAGTAGAACTCTTTGCTTCCTCTCTGAACAATCAGCTGGCTAGTCATTATCTGGGTTTACAATATGTGTGTGAGTTACTATCTCCATGGGCATTCTTATTCCTCTATCAAGCTTCATTTATCAGCCATTTCAGCATGTCTGCCCATGAATACTCCTTTTTCAACAATCTCATGTCAAAACGTTTTTTGAAAGAGGTCTTGCATAAGAGGCCTCCTAGAAATCTGGTGGCCCCTTCCTAGGATCTTAACTTTGTGCTGGAGAAGCTAACACTTGCTCCACTGGTACCAGATTAATATGACTTATTTGAGGTTCCTAACATGGAAAATTGTTTTACTGATTGCTCTGATCTCTGCAAAAAGGGTATCAGAATTGCAAGCTCTAATGGTGAGTCAATCCTAACCCAGCCACTGGGGATGCACAAGCCAGTGCATTTCTTTGTGTCGGTCCCAAGCCTGGATAAATGGGGAGGGTTGCATCAGGAAGGGCATCCGGAGCAAAACCTCTGCCAAATTACTTATGCGGAGAACATTTCATATTTCCATACCGGATCGGTCGAGGCCCGGATTAACAATGACCGCCACCAGTACTGTTAGCCAACAGGGTGCTGGCGGAAATTGGGCTACTGTTGGCCGAAGGAGAAGAGGAGGGGGAAGGCATGCCTGAAGGCAGGAAGAGAGGAGTAAGGTTAGGAGTGTAGTAGTGAGGGTAGGAAGTTTGAATGTTGGCAGTATGACTGGTATAGGAAGAGAGCTAGCTGATATGATGGAGAGAAGGAAGGTTGATCTATTGTGCGTGCAAGAGACCAGATGGAAGGGAAGTAAGGCCAGATGTATAGGAGGTGGGTTCAAATTGTTCTATCATGGTGTGGATGGCAGAAGAAATAGGGTAGAGGTTATCCTAAAGGAACAGTATGTCAAGAGTGTTTTGGAGGTGAAGAGAGTGTCTGACAGAGTGATGTTTATGAAGCTTGAAATTGATGGTGTAATGATGAATGTTGTTAGTGCATATGCTCCACAAGTTGGGTGTGCGATGGATGAGAAAGAAAAATTCTGGAGTGAGTGGGATGAAGTGGTGGTGAGTGTACCTAAGGGTGACAGACTAGTGATTGGAGCAGACTTCAGTGGGCATGCTGGTGAAGTGAACAGAGGGAATGAGGAAGTGATGGGTAGGTATGGTGTTAAGGAGAGGAATGCAGAAGGTCAGATGACTGTGGATTTTGAGAAAAGGATGGACATGGCTGTGGTGAATATGTATTTTAAGAAGAGGGAGGAGCATAGGGTGACGTACAAGAGTGGAGGAAGATGCACACATGTGGATTATATCCTATGTAGAAGGGCCAGTATGAAGGAGATTGGAGACTGTAAAGTGGTGACAGGGGAAAGTGTAGTTAAGCAACATAGAATGGTGGTCTGTAGGATGACATTGGTGATCAACAGGAGGAGGAGTGTGAAAGGAGTGCCAAGGATTAAATGGTGGAAGTTAAAAAAAGGGTGATTGTGAGGTGGAGTTCAGGGAAGAGTTAAGACAGGCACTAGGAGGCAGTGAAGAGTTACCGAACAGCTGGGTAACTACAGCAGAGCTAGTAAGGGAGACTGCTAGAAAGGTGCTTGGTGTGACATCTGGACAGAGGAAGGAGGACAAGGACACATGGTGGTGGAATGAGGAAGTACAGAAGAGTATACAGAGGAAGAGGATGGCGAAGAAGAAGTGGGATTGTCAAAGAGATGAAGAAAGTAGACACGAGTATAAGGAGATGAGGCACATGGCAAAGAGAGGTGGCAAAGGTTAAGGATAAGACATATGGTGAATTGTATGAGAGATTGGACACTAAAGAGGGAGAAAAGGACCTGTACCAATTGGCTAGACAGAGGGACAGAGCTGGGAAAGATGTGCAGCAGGTAAGGGTGATAAAGGACGGTGAGAGAAACGTACTCACAAGTGAGGAGAGTGTGTTGAGTAGATGGAAAGAGTACTTTGAAGGGCTGATGAATGAAGAGAATGAGAGAGAAGGTTGGATGATGTGGGGATAGTGAATCAGGAAGTGAAACAGATTAGCAAGGAGGAAGTAAGGATAGCTATGAAGAGGATGAAGAATGGAAAGGCTGTTGGCCCAGATGACATTCCAGTGGAAGCATGGAGGTGCTTAGGAGAAATGGCAGTGGAATTTTTAACCAGGTTGTTTAATGAAATTTTGGAAAGTCAGAGGATACCTGAGGAGTGGAGAAAAAATGTTTTTGTACCCATCTTTAAGAATAAGGGTGATGTGCAGAGCTGCAGTAACTACAGAGGAATACAATTGATCAGTCACAGCTTGAAGTTATGGGAAAGAGTAGTGGAAGCTAGGTTAAGAAGGGAGGTGATGATTAGTGATTAGCAGTATGGTTTCATGCCAGGAAAGAGCACTGCAGATGCAATATTTGCTCTCAGAGTGTTGTTGGAGAAATACAGAGAAGGTCAGAAGGAGTTGCATTGTGTCTTTGTGGACTTAGAGAAAGCATATGACATGGTGCCTAGAGAGGAGCTGTGGTACGGTATGAGGAAGTTGGGAGCGGCAGAAAAGTATGTAAGAGTGGTACAGGATATGTACGAGGGAAGTGTGACATTGGTGAGGACTGCGGTGGGAGTGACAGATACGTTTAAGGTGGAGGTGGGATTACATCAAGGATCAGCTCTGAGCCCTTTCTTATTTGCAGTGGTGATGGACAGGTTGACAGATGAGATCAGACAGGAGGCCCCGTGGACTATGATGTTTGCAGATGACATTGTGATTATGTAGTGAGAGTAGGGACCAGGTTGAAGAGACCCTGGAGAGGTGGAGATATGCTTTAGAGAGGAGAGGAATGAAGGTCAGCAGGGCTAAAACAGAATGTGTGTGTGTAAATGAGAGGGAGGTTAGAGGAATGGTGAGGATGCAGGGAGTAGAGTTGGTAAAGATGGATGAGTTTAAGTACTTGGGATCAACAGTTCAGAGTAATGGTGAGTGTGGAAGAGAGGTGAAGAAGAGAGTACAGGCAGGGTGGAATGGGTGGAGAAGAGTGTCAGGAGTGATTTGTGACAGGCGGGTACAAGTAAGAGTGAAAGGGAAGGTCTACAAGAGGGTAGTGAGACCAGCTATGTTATATGGGTTGGAGACGGTGACATTGACGAAAAGGCAGGAGTCAGAGCTGGATGTGGCAGAGTTAAAGATGTTACAATTTGCACTTGGTGTGACTAGGATGGACAGGATTAGGAATCAGTATATTAGAGGGTCAGCTCAGGCTGGACAGTTTGGAGACAAAGCAAGAGAGGCGAGATTGCGTTGGTTTGGACATGTGCTGAGGAGGGATGCTGGGTATATTGGGAAAAGGATGCTATGGATGGAGCTGCCAGGTAAGAGGAAAAGAGGAAGGCCTAAGATAAGGTTTATGGATGTGGTGAGAGAGGACATGCAGGCAGTTGGTGTGAAAGAGCATAATGCAGAGGACAGGAAGAAATGGAAACAGATGATCTGCTGTGGTGACCCCTAACAGGAACAGCCGAAAGATGATGAGATGATGAGTCAATCCTATCTCAATTTCCACAGTGACTGGGTTTCTTTGAAAAATAATCCTTTGTTTTATGCCTGAAGTGGTATCACAGTTTACTTTAAGCCAAATTATCCATAGCCCTGTCTTCTTTCCTGAACCTAAAAAGGAGGGAGAAATAATACTCTATACCTTTGATGTCCCCAGACAACTCAGGTACTACCTTGACATAAATGAATCTTTCACATCTTTAGATCATTTGTCCATTTCTTGTGAAGGGAAGAAGGAACAAGCTGTGTGACAACAGACGATTTCCAAACCGTTGTCTAAGACTATTACTTTTAGTTATACTCACCATAGCAAATCTATTCAGGGAGGGTCAAGATCCACTCTACCAAGCACTTGGCTTCATCTATAACCTTTTGGAAAGGGTTAGATTCTAGAAGTATTCTATAAGCTGTTATTTGGTCCTCTCTACATACTTTTTTTAAACACTATAATCTTGATTCCTTCTTTAGGTCTAGATCAAGCTTTGCTAGGACCATTATCCAAGGGCGCCTGGACTCTTCTCTTTCTACATCACAAATATAGTTAGCCATGTTAATCGACTCATATAGCTAAGGTTACTGAAGCAATAATCAAGACGAAGAGCATAGCACAGTTTAAGATTAACTTACCAATAACAGTAGAGGTTCAAATTATCATTGCTGCAGTAGCCACTCCTTCCCTCCATCCTTTTGTGTTTTTTTATGCTAGGGAGTGAACATATATTTCTTTTTCTCCCTAGCATTGTCCTTTCAGGGATTAGCCTCCTTCTCTCTGCTTGCAAGAAAGCTCTGAAAGGCTTTGGACCCAAACTTGTCTTTTAGTCAGCTCAGCTTAAGCTGCATGACAGTTTGGGCACATGGAAGATGCCCTGAAGTTTTGGAAGCTAGCCAGCTTTTATATTCTTGGCAGGATATAACCCATACAGCGTAGGCTACTGCAGCAGTGATTATTCGAACTACTGTTACGTTAAATTTACTTACACAACTGTACTTGCTTCCACTATTCCTTCACTACAAACCTATTTTCTCAACCATCCAAGAGTCATCTGCACAGATTCCATTTTGTCCCTTATCTCTACCTACCACTCTCATGCTACTACCATAAACACTTCCCTGGCACTTCTACACCTTCCATCTTCTTCACCTGGTCCCATGTAAATTCCCATACCTCTGCCCCCCCCCCCTTAATTTTATTAGCCACTTCACAATTCTCATTTTAACATTTACTTCCTGTAAGTGAGTCTCCTAATTAGCTGCTGTCTACTCCTTGACCAACCAGCCAATCATTAAACTTCCACCTCTCCAGCTCCACCATGACCTTCAGTCTTCAGTCCAAGTAGGAATAATCAATGGAGGCTATGCATTACACTTCCTGCCAGACTTTCCTCACCTTCTCCCAGAGCTTCCTAATCTCTCATCAATTTAATCACAAATGAATGCTCCCCATGTGCTGCTATAAATGCCAGCACATTTCCTCTCCCATACAGCTTAGATTCTTGAGTCCCTCTGGTGTCATATGGCAGCGATGAAAGAATCTGAATCGAATTAATTTTTCCACAATTACTCCCTATGCCACAACATCTTCCTTGCACATCTCCTCTCATGACTTCACTATGCCTCACTTGTTCTACTTCGGAATGAGTGACTAGTGGATTCTGCTCACTCATCATTCTCTCCTGCAGCCCAATGAGATGCCCCATATTCTCCTTCCATTTCTACCATATTTCCTCCATTGTTCACTGCACCATTTCTCTAAACATTTAAAGTTTTCATGTTAACAAGGCTGCAGTTTCAAGCCCATACTCTTACCTTATTCTCGTTATGCATTTCCCTAACCTTATTGACAGTCTTGAATCCTTTATACTCTTTTTGAGGCACCACCTTCCAAGCTACTGCACCGCCTTCCCTAAGTAGCTTTACCAATCCTCCAGTGGTTCCACCCCATCCAAGTCCACAAATTCACTCACTCCTCATAACATACATTACTGCATTCACCTATCTATTTCACTGCATTTTCAAGCTTCTCCACTGAGGGTCCCAATCTTCCGATACCTCAGTTAGCAACACATACTTACCACTGCTATATAATAATTAAATCTGCATATCTCCACACTCCAGTTCATAGAAGGTTACTAGGTTAATGGCCCTACAGCCTTTACAAGCCTAACCATATTTATCCCGAGTTGCCCCAATTGTCGGTGGTTAGGTGAGTAAGTTCACAAAGGTAAGGGACTATGGTAATGAATATACTGGCTTCCTCTTTCCAGAAGGGACATGAGCGCCACACCAAGAGTGAATTTGCGGTCATCCATCCATTGATCTAGGTTGCATTTGAAGAGGGTCAGGAAGAGTGTCTGTTTCACAAACTGGAAGCTTGTTCCAGAGAAGTGGCAGCCTCTGGGAGATGTATCCATCTCTCCAGCATGACCTGTTCATGTCAGAGGCTAGGTTAAGATCCCTGGAGCCAGTGACCCTTGTGCAGTTTGATTTATGAAATGTGTAGCATTTCCATCAAGGAAAAGTCACAGACTGCCAGGCACAGGTCACCCATTAGCAACCTGTAGGAAATAGAATAAAGTGACAGGGCTTTCAAACTTTCCATGTAAGACTTGTTCTGTATACCCTGTAATTTCTTGGAGAGAAACTTCTGTGGTATCTCCAACTGCTGCAGGTGTCTGGTGAGGTGCATATAAAATGGAGTATTGCACTCAATTATTGGTCTGATAAGGCCAAGTACAATGGAATGATAATATCCTCAGATTTAGATGCGATGCCTTTACTTATGAGATGTGCCACATAGAAGGATTTCCTTATTACTGTGCATATGTGATGGTCAAAGTTCAGGCTGCTATCAACCTGAGCACCCAGATCATGTACCACTGGGTCTACTCTTAGGGGGAGATGTCTGTAATGTGATTAGCAGGGATGTCAGCTTTCTCAAAGGGATTAATAATGCATTTTTGTGTTTAGCTTTAATTCTTAGCTTTGGTATCAGTCATTTGTCTGTGTTAACCCTACCTGCATATAGTAACATCATTGGGGGCTCAATGATTGCTCCTAATTTGCAATTGCCAACAAACTTGGCACCAGTCATTTGTCTGTGTTAACCCTACCTGCATATAGTAACATCATTGGGGGCTCAATGATTGCTCCTAATTTGCAATTGTCAATAAACTTGGTCAGCCACAGGCCGTCCAAGTTTGCCTGGACCTCTGAGAAAAATTCCAAATAGTAAAGGCCCAGCACAGAAAGTACAGTTGTGTACACCTACCATAAATGTAGATGTTCGAGTGTATTCACTGTTGCAGTCATCACATTTCAGTTTTCTGCCTGCAGGTAGCCCTCAGCCGGCCTCAATAACAAAGTCTTGGATTCCTGCGTCAGATGCTGTCTCTTCTTCCATGATGTCAGGGGTATAAAACATGCAGCCAACGCCATTACATCAGTTTTTCTTGCCCCTCTTGCCCCAGATGTCAGGTGCCCCCACAATGGGAAGCAATTATATATTATGGTACACCTCCATCAAAAAGCAAATACACCAGAAAACTTAAATACCAACTTTAAAGGACCAATTCTTTGAAAGCCAATGCCTACTAAATCAGAGAGGCTGTACTTGTAGGAAATCTTTAACGGTTTGCACAGATTTAGCTTTTTCCTCCATCCTTTTGAGGACTTCTGATTTGTTGCCAAACAGGCAGTCTTGGTTTAAGGGAGCATCCAGTAATTTAGCTTTAACATGACCTGGCAAGTTTTGATCCTTAAGCCAAGCATGCTTTCTAAATACAGACCCAGTGACAGCAGCCCTGCAAGATGCTTCTAAAGAGTCAAAACCATATTGCAAAGTATGTACATTGCCTGTAACGCTAACAGCACTGTTCTCATCTCTAGGTCATTCACATGCAAAATGGCCACCGGGGGGGGGGGGGGGGCAGGTGCCTTGGACGGTCTTTCCCAGATAATCCCCCCACCATAGCTAGCTCACAAGCATCCGTAGTCACTATGGCCTTGGGTTGAGGGGGAATGAATGGACGACCTTGTAGAACCTGGTCTGGATGAGTCCACCACTTGACTCTTTTGCAGGTGTGAGTGATTCTTATCTAGTAAGACATCGGCTGATAAAGAATTGATCACTGAGCAGCTAACATCCACTAAAGAATTCTCATATAAAACCTGGCAAGTGGTACTAATGTTACTGCTGTTGCCACTAATCCCAAAGCCTGAAGGACCAGACGGGTTGAAACTGAGGTGCTGCAGATTATCTTTTTGATGTGAAATCTTACAGTCTAAACTCTCAGAAATGGAAAGGAAGCAACTGTTTTTTTTTTTTGTACTGAGAATTCCTCCTATAAACCCTAACCTCTGAGTTGGTTGTAGATGGCACTTGTCGTAGTTTATGGTTATGCCAAGAAGACAGCAAGTCTGAGGCAACTCCAGCTTTACTAGAAAGGCTCACCCAGACTCTGCTACAGTTTGTTGTGAGGGGAAAGGTTAGTTTGCTTTTTATTTGTTGTATTTTGCATTACCTTATTGCCCTTTTCTATTTTGTATACTGTGATTTGTTTTTTTTTACATTGTGTTTTACTTGTATTCTGCTTTTAACTGCATATTAACACTTGAAAAGAGACCACAGCTCTGTCTCTTGTGAGTCAGACAGAAATTAGAACAGGTCAATTAAGGAGTCACACAAGTTAGAACAGGTCAGTTAAGATTAATCATCTGTGAACTGAGGGGGTGGAACTAGGAACTAAACCTTCTATATAAGGGGTAAAATAAAACATTTCAGAGTTTTACTGGAAAGGCTCAGCCAGACTCTGCTACAGTTTGCTGTGAGGGAAAGGTTAGTTTGCTTTTTATTTGTTGTATTTTGTATTACTTTATTGCCTTTGTCTATTTTGTATACTGTGATTTGTTTTCTTTACACTGTTTTACTTGTATTCTGCTTTTAGGTTCACAGGTTGGTACTAGGCTATCGGCCCTAGGGCCTACACAAGCCTAGCCATAACAATTCCCTGGCTATTTCTTCCCAGAATATTTACTTCCCTGGTCCCCTGTCTAGCAGGGTGACTGACATGATCCCCGGGGTGAATTTCCGATCTCCCATCCAATCGTCAAGGTTCCTTCTGAAGAGGGCCAAACAGGTGCTCAGCTTGACATGTATGGTCAGTCTATTCCAGAGTATGGGGAGTCTCTGGGCCAGGAACCTATCCCTCCAGCATGTTTTGTTCATTGTGATGACCAGGTTTAGATCCCTGGAGCATGTGGCTCTGAGGGATTGGGATTTCTTTAAGTGTAGCATGTCCAGCAGCTTTGGGTTTGACATGGCCTTGTATATTAAGCAGAGATCGCCTCTGAATAGGCGATATGAGAGAGTATAGCTAAAGTTGTTTTAGATGGTCAGCATAGGGCATCTGCTTTAGGCTTGTGATTCTTTTAGTGAGGTATTTCTTTGGCCTTTCCAGTTCTTGCAGATGTCTTGTGAGGTACATAGCAAACAAGGCATTGTACTCTATAATGGGTCTAATGAGGGATGAATACCGTGGGACAAGGACCTCCTTTTTTCTGGATGAGAAGCCCTTAGTGATGAGGTGTGCTACATAGACAAATTTCCTGACTGTTGTGGCGATTTGGTAATAGAAGTTGAGACCACTGTCCACCTGTGTCCCTAAGTCCCTTATCATACTTTTGGTGTTTAGTGTACTGCCACTTATGTGGTAATTCATGGCTACATGGCTTTTCACAAAGGTGATAACTATACATTTCTTGGCATTGAGCTTGAGCCAATGGCTCTGGCACCAAGCATCTGTTTCTTTAAGGCCCTTTGGAGAATATCCACATCATTTGCGGATTCAATAATGGCTTTTAGTTTGCAAGTTATCTGCAAATTTTGTTAGTCAGAGTCCCTTAGTGCTGGCCTGCACTTCAGAGAAGTAGATGCCAAACAAGAGCTCCCAGGACCGAACCCTGAGGTACTCCACTTTGTCGCCTGTCTGGAGCTGGATTTTGAGTCGGCTACTTTTACAGTGTGGGTTCTGTCAGGAAGCCAGTTGGCAACCCACAGAGTGATGTAGGGATTAATGCCCAGCTTAGTAACTTTATCTATTATTCCAGAGTGGGGGATGGTATCGAAGGCCTTGGCAAGGTCCAGACAGGCTGTGTGGACCACCTTGCCCTCGTCCATAGCTCTAGAGACTGATTTGAAGAAGTCAATCAGGTTGAGGAGACAAGATCGGCCCTTTACAAAATCAAACTGGGTGGGGTCCAGTGTTTGAAGGCTGCAAATGTCTTTGTTTAAAAATTCCATGATAATGTGTTTCATGGCTTTGCAGATCAGGCTCGTCAGACTGATGAGATGATAGTTCCCGGGATCCAAGGTGGATTCCTCCCTTGTAGAGTGGGATAACTGTAGCAGTGCGCCACTCACTGGGCACGAAGCCTGAGGTGAGCCTATGATTAAACATGACACTTAGGTGAGGTGCCAGTTCATTTTGTAGTTCATGTAGTACACAGCCAGGGAGGTCCCATGGATTCTGTATTCTTAGCTTTGGAGAGTGTGTTTTTTACTTGTGTGGCCGTGATTACCAGAATTTGGCAATCTTTTGGTATTGAGATGGGCCCTTTAGGGGGGGAGAGGGGGGTGAAGTTGGCACTGACTCGATCTGCCAGGATATTGGCAATATCCTTGGGATCAGTATATTTAATGCCATTCTGTTGTAGCTCAGAGCAGATCTGAGCATTGCCATTTAGATTCTTGACATAACTATAGAATGCCTTGTGGTTCTCCTTGGAATCTTTGGCAATTTTATTTTTCTAACTAGCTTTGGATGATTTTATGAGGGATCTCAGCTTCTTACTGAAGCTGGTAAGGGAATATTTTGCATCCTGGGATTTTCCTCTTTTCTGCAACAGTTTCTTCCTTCTGTTGTATAGTTTGCTTATGGCAGGGGACCACATGATTGGCTTCCTTTTTTTTAGAGGAGGGCATCTTGGTTCTATTTGGAATGGCACAATTCATGCACGAGTGGATGTGCTCGTACAGTGCCTTAGTGTAGGAGTCAGCAGTCAAACTTTCAGTTCCCGTCTGCATGTGTGTCATGAAGTTTGTCACTTCTGACTTGAGGCATTAAGTTAGCTTTGGAGAAGTTTTTTATGGAGGTTTCCCTACTGGGAGGGTGGGGGTGGGATGTGGATGTCAAGGGTGACTAGCTTATGGTCAGACCTGACTGAGGGGGTGGCCACTGGTGTGAAGCATCAATCTCCCATGTTGGTAATGACCAGGTCTAGGATACTTGAGCCCCTGGTGGGACTATGGATTAGTTGATCCAGGGAATTGGAATTTATGAATTCCAAGAACCGTTGGGCAAAGGTGTTGGTACCCAAGTATTTTTCCCAATTAATGGCAGGGTAGTTGAAATCACCCAGCATTAGTGTTTGTTTGTATCTTAATATTTTCCAGTATGTTTAGAAAGGTGTAGTGAAAATCTTGGGGCATGGTGAGAGATCTGTAGCAAGCTACAATTTGGACTACCGTCTTACCTACTGTTAGCTGCACCTGTAGAATTTCAGATGCATTGCGTTGGGCAACTAGGCTGGAGGTGTGAATATCCTTACTGAATATGGATACTCATCCGCCTTTAGTGCTTTGGTCCTGGCTTAGTGGACAAAAAGTGTGGTAAGAGTTGTAGCCTGGTATTGCAGAGGTGCTCTCTGGAGCCTTCAACCAGGTCTCAGTTACTGCACAGATATTGATGTTCTCCATTTTTAGGAGTGCCTCAAGAGAGTGCATTTTGAGGTTTAGACTTCTAGCATTGAGTAGCATTACCTTCAGATTTTGCATGCTTATATATGTTACGGTGGTAGTTTTGTCCTTTAAGCCTTGCCTAAAAAAGGCACTATAGGGGTGGCAAGAGCCTTAGCCAGTAACCTGAATCCCAGGGGCGACAGGTGCAGACCATCTCTGGCAGAACATCATGGTTTGTCGATCATGTCATCCCAGGCAGGCAGATACTGGATCCCCTTTGAATGACACCAGAAACTTAGCCAATTGTTTAAGTCAATCATTTTGTTCTTATACTGTGGTATAATTCTGGGTCGCGGCAGGATGCTACTCAGGGCTATGGTCATACCTGCCTGGGTCACATGATCTGAGAGCTCTTCCATGTCTCTTTTCATGTAGTCCAGGGAGGTACATCTCAAGTCATTCACTCCAACATGGACAATGACAGAGTCATATTTCTACTTGTTGTGGAGTGACTTCAATGCATGTGTGATGTGATGGATCCTGGCACCTGACAGGCAGCTGACTGTAATTTTCTCCTTGTTCAGCTTGGTGAGTGAGACATCAGTGTGCCTGACTATAGAGTCACCTATGACTAAAGTGTTGGGTACATTGTCTTGCCTTAGGGGCTGTTGTTCGGTGGCACACTGGTGTTGTGAGCTATTTGACACTTCGGTTGTGATTGGTGTTTGTTTGCGTTTCAGCTTCGGAGGTCCTTGTTGCTTGGGTAGGTTAATGTTAAGGGCCTCTGCATAAGTGGGTTTAGTGTTACTATGTGTAGATGTCGGTGTAGTGAGTTTGGAAGGGCTATGTGTTGCTTGAGGTATAGCGCAGGTGTTAACCTTCTCCTCTTGACTGTCTAGCAAAATCTTGGGTGGCAAGAGCTTTGCTTCCAGTTTGGCTATGTAAGTGCATCTCTTGCAGGTTGTAGTGTTGGGTGGTAGGAGGAGAGGGTTGTCTGTGTACATGAGGCAATTGCTGCATTGCCCCAATATGCCCAGATTCATCAGGTGGACAGGAGAAATCACTGGAAGCTGACCCTTGGACATGCCCGGTTTGGTGTTTCTTTTGTGAAGTACAAGAGCGGTTTTCCCTTACCTTGGCAAGGTGCTTTGCAATTATAGGCTATTTCGTGCCTACGATTAATTTCTCCTTATTAACAAGGAGAGTTGAGTGCTTGTATCAGTGTAAGGCTTCCTAGTGCTTTCCAGCAGGTTTTAGGGCAAGTGCTAGTCACAGGGGTTCAGATTTTAGTGCTACTACTGAGAAACCAGCTAGTTCTAAGGGAAAGTTTGAAGAGCAGACTTTCTGGCACCGGGAATAGTTTAAAGTGCTACACTAATAAGCTGATAAAAATTGCAGGAGAGCAGAGAACTAGCAGATCTAAGGGGAAAAAATTGAACAGCACCACTCAAAAGCTTACAAAAAGTCCTGGATACAGCAAATCTGTATCTAGGCTACACTAGTGCCAGGAAAGGTAGGAAACCTTTTTTTTTTTTTTTTTTTTTTTTTTTTTTTTTTAAGTAGAAAGCGAAGAGGCAAAAGATAATGAGATAAATCAATATGCAGAAGCTAAATGGCTGGGCCTTTGCTAAGTTCTCACTATTAACAGTAGAATGAGTTGATGTAATTTGACTGGGGGGATGTCCAGTATCGACTTTATACCAGAGGCGGGCAACTCAAAGCCACCAAGACAAAAAGACCACAACAAGAACTGGGAGGGAGGGTGGAAAAAAAAACAGTTGTACAGATTACATAGATATTAAATCAAAAGTGCAGACAATAAATGAGAATAAACTCTTATCTTTTCTCAATATCACAGCTGGCAGTAATCCAGTCTCTCTGCAGCAGCCTGAGCAACAGGTATATCCGATTTAAAACACTGGCTATTTAAGGCACAGGACAGAAACCAGACCAATTATCTAAACAATAACAGATGCAGGAATACCTTGGCTAGATAAAACCTGTTCTGTAAACTTTCTCTCACTAACAAAACAGTTAGGCCTCTAGACAAAGTATTTCACTGCACTAAGTCAGCACTAAGAGACATTTAAGCAATAACCCACGCCTGGTTGTGGGTAATGCTGGATTTACCCACGGTTGGTGTGGTTTGGTCACGAGGGCAAAGCCGGAGTTACCAAACAAAGACAACCGTGGGTAAAATCCAGCATTACCCACACCCAGGCATGGGTTATTGCTATTATACAATGACATTATTTAAGAAAAAAAATACTTTTTTTAAATAATGACTTGTATAACGGCGGTGTACTGTCCTCCCGCCGCTGGACAGCTCCACTTTGCCACAGCTGATGTACTGCGCATGTGTTTGGAACTTGCGTTCCCATGCATACCCAGTACATCAGTGCTCGGGAAAGTAAGCAACGGAGAAAAGAAGATCTCCGTTGCTACGCTTTTTTTTTTAAACCCTTAAAATTAAAGACTATATCAATGGAAAAAAGTCTGGGTGATCGGACCTTTTTCCGTTGTATATATTCAACGGGCACATTGGTTGGGCTGGCCAATCAACGTGCTCATTTTACGATGTTCCAGCCAGTCATTGTATAATCAGCTATATCACACAACAAGCAGGAGAGTAAAAACAGTTGTACAGATTACAGAGATATTAAATAAAAAAGTGCAGACAATAAATGGGAATAAACTCCTATCTTTTCTCAGTATCACAGCTGGCAGTAAGTCAGTCTCTCTGCAGCAGCCTGAGCAACAGGTATATCTGATTTAAAACACTGGCTATTTAAGGCACAGGACAGAAACCAGACAAATTATCTAAACAATAACAGATGCAGGAATACCTTGGCTAGATAAAACCAGTTCTGTAAACTTTCTCTCACTAAGAAAACTGCATATTAAAACTTGGAGAGAGAGACCACAGTTCTGTCTCTTGTAAGTCAGACAGAAATTAGAACAGGTCAGTTAAGGAGTCACACATAAGTTAGAATAGGGCAGTTAAGGTTACTCATCGGTGAAATGAGGGGGTTGTGCTAGGAACTAAACCTTCTATGTAAGGGGTAAAACAAACATTTTAGAGCTTTACTGGAAAGGCTCACCCAGACTCTGCCAAAGTTTACTGAGAGGGAAAGGTTAGTTTGCTTTTTATTTGTTGTATTTTTTATTACTTTATTGCCTTTTTCAATTTTTATACTGTGATTTGTTTTCTTTACACTGTGTTTTATTAGTATTCTGCTTTTAACTGCATTTTAAAACTTGAAAAGAGACCACACCACTGTCTCTTGTTAGTCAGACAGAAAATTTTCCCACCCTCTCACCTGGTTACTGTTGTGTTCTTAAACACCACTGTCTTTTCAGTTGCCTGACCCTTATGTTAATTTGACCATATATCTAATTTCCTCTCTGCTTTTACTGGCTGGTGTAAGCACAAAATTATCATTTTTGTGAAATCACTCCCCTTCAACTATTTAAATTTATTGGCCATCCTACTGTATTCCATAGTACCACATTACAAAAGTGAGCATACTGTTTTCAATCTATCTTGCTGTTTTAAAAATAAAACTGTAAGTAACTTCTCTATGTGGAAGATTTTCAGTCCATATATCTAGTTAATCACTGTATATTAATCAGATCAGACAAAAGTAGTAGAAGTAGCGAACTTAAACTCATCTTAAGTAAATAAATACATACATACATACATAATTGTACAAAATTACTAAGTATTCAAAAGTAATCCAAGCAAGGTAGGCAGTCTGTTTCCAGTCGAAAATCCTTTAAGTACACAGACAAGCGATCCAAGTAAAACCAATTTACTTGGATCGCTTGTCTGTGTACTTAATAAAGGATTTTCGACTGGAAACAGACTGCCTGCCTTGCTTGGATTACTTTTGAATACTTAGTAATTCTGTACAATTATATATTTTTATTAATTTTTTTTTGACTTAACGAGTTTAAGTACACTACTTCTACTACTTTTGTCTGATCTGATTAATATACAGTGATTAACTAGAGATATATGGACTGAAAATCTTCCACACAGAGACGTTTCTTACACTGTTTTGTTTTTGGACCCACTACACTTGTTTAGCTGGTTGTTCTGAGACTTCTGGGATACCATGGAGATTACTTTTTTTTTTTTTTTTTTTTTTTTTGCCGTTTTAAAAATACTGACTCTCCACTAAAACTTAACTTTTTAGATAGGTAAATCTTAAGTTACCTACTTTCACATTTAACTCCTCTAGTGCACACTGCAGTGTTTAGGATAAACCATTTTTTCATCTTACCTTTAAGTATCTATTGCAAGATCACCAGTTATTGGACAGCCTACATTCTGCCTCTCAGTAGTCATCTTGGGATTAGTGCTTCTGTTTTCTCCCAGTGAAGGAAGGAGTGCAGTTGCATTATTTCCTGGAGACTGCTGATCACCAGAAAGCTTAATAACTGCTTTACAGGTGACAGCTTGGAATCTGTGCTTATATTCTGATCCTGGTGAAACTATGAGCAGAGTACATTGATTCCTAACTCTTTCTGGATGGAGAGTGAGTGTCTGTGCTTAACGTACCTGATTGGTCTGGTTGCTATTCGAGGGATCTACCAGAAAAAGGTTACAAGCCTGCAGACCCTTGCATCATCTGGGACAAGGCTGTGGATCACCAAACAGGCCATGGCCTGCTTCTCTTCTTCGAATTGGTGCTAACATTTTGTTTCTGGTGACAGAAGAAGTAAAGAAGTACTGTATCCCAACAGAGTGAAGCTGTGCTAAGACCAGCATTAGTAGTATCCAGGCAGTAGCCATTCATGCGACTCTCCTCTTTTCATCTTTCTTGACAAGCTAATTCTTCATTTTTCAGTGAGTACTGCTTGATTTCTTTATAACTTCAGAATATCTGCTTAAATACTTCATTCTTAAATTTTCAGGGTCTACGTATTATTTTCTCTGTACAGACTAAGCCACCTTGAGTGACATTTTTCCTGTAAAAGGAATACATAAGGAAACAGCTCCAGTACTTAATAATAAAGAATATCCCTCCTGGCATGTCTCAATATTAGTTCCCTGTGCTTTCTCCTATTAACCTGGTGAACTTGGGCATTCTGAGGCAGTGTAGCAAATGCCTCATGTACAGACAACCCTCTCCTCTTACCTCCCAAAACTCAGACTTGTGAGAGATGCACTTATATACCCAAACTGGAAGCCATGCACTCTCAAGCCAAGACCGGAACAGCTGGTCAAGAGTTGAAGGTCAATACCTGCACCACACCACATGCAACACATAGCCCTACAGAAGACCCACCATCACAGCTCTCACATAAAAACACAAACCACACACCCACCTTTGTGGAGGCTCTCAATAGAAATCTACCCAAACAGCGGAGACCTCCAAGGCAGAAATGCACTCCACAACCACAACACAGCACAAACCATAAGACAGATAGCTCACCTACACAGTGTGCCCCTCAACTTAAGCCCATAAGTCAAAACAGCTTGCCCAATACACTAATCATAGGTGACTCGATAGTGAGGCACACTGACGTTCCACTCACTAGGTTCAGTAAGGAGAAGGTAACAGTCAGCTGTCTGTCAGGTGTCAGAATCCAACACATAACACAAGAACTCAGGTCACTCCAAAACAAGTAAAAGTATGACTCTGTCACTGTCCATGTGGGTGTGAATGACATGAGATGCTCCTTCTTGGACTACATCAAATGATACATGGAGGAACTCTCGGATTGTGTGGCCCAGGCAGGTATGACTCTAGCCCTGAGCAGCATCCCACCAACACCCAGAATGATACCACAGTACAAGCAGAAAAATGACTGACTTCAAAAATTGGCTAAGTTCCTGGTATCATTCTAAGGGGATCCAGTATCTGTCTGCTTGGGATGACATGATTGACAGACCTCGATGCTTTGCCAGAGATGGCCTGTATCTGTCACCCCTGGGTTTCGGGATACTGGCTAAGACTCTTGGCAACCCTATAGTACCTTTTTAGGCAATGTTCCAAAGACCAACTTACCACCGTAACAGCTATAAATAAATGCAATCTGAGGGTCATGCTGCTCAATGCTAGAAGTCTAAATCTTGAGATGCCCTTGCTTGAAGCACTACTCAAAATGGAGAACATTGACATTTGTGCTGTAATGGAGACCTGCTTTAAAGCAGCAGAAAGTACCCCTGCTCTACCAGGCTATAACTCATTCCACACCTTTTGGCCACAGAAGATGGACCAAAGCTCCAAAGGTGGTGTTGTCCCCATATTCATAAAGGATATGCACAACTCCAGACTAGTTCATAGGTTCATAGGTTCATAGGTTCATACTAGGCTATCTGCCCGAGGGCATTTACAAGCCTAGCCCATCGTTTTGTGGCTTACGCCACCCCTTTAGTATGGGGAACTATACCCATTATTTTGCTGTGCCTCTGTCGAGCAGTGACACTGAGGTAATCCCTGGGGTATATCTGCGATCTCCCATCCATTGGTCAAGATTTCTCTTGAACAAGGCCAGCGAGGTGCTCTGCCTCACATGTACCGGAATTCTGTTCCACAGCATAGGGAGTCTTTGGGTGATGAATCTATCCCTCCAGCACGTCCTATTAATAGCCGTGTCGAGGTTTAAGTCTCCCCCTTGTGGCTCTGATGGATCTAGATTTTTGAGGTGAAGCATATTCATCAAATCTGGGTTTGACATGGCCTTGTATGTTAGGCAAAGGTCACCTCTGAGCAAGCGTGGCGACTGAATAGAGCTGGAGTTCTTTCAGTCGGGCAGCATAGGATAGATTTTTGAGACCCTTTATCCTTTTGGTGAGGAACTTTTGTGGCCTCTCCAGCTGCTGCAAGTGTCGGGTCAGATACATTCCAAATGGGGCATTGTACTCAATCATTGGTCTGATGAGTGATGAGTAAAGGAGACTATAACCTCCCTTGATCTAGATGAGAATCCCTTCATGATAAGGTGGGCAATGTAGAAGGTCTTCCTAACTACTTTAGCTACATGGGTGTCGAATGACAGACTACTATCAACCTGGGTCCCCAGGTCCCTGATAACTTCTTCTGTGCTCAGTGGATTGCCTCCTAATTGGTAGCTAGGGGTAACCTTGTTTTTCCCGAAGGGTATGACTATGCATTTTTTGGCATTTAACTTTAGGCCGTGGCTCTGGCACCAGTTATCCGTTTCTGTGAGACCCTTCTGAAGGATATCTGTGTCAGATGTGTTTTCTACTATGGCCAGTTTGCAGTCATCTGCAAACTTTGTCAGCCATAACCCTCCTGTGTTTGCTTGTACTTCAGAAAAGTAGATGCCAAACAAGAGTGGGCCCAGGACTGAGCCCTGTGGGACACCACTTGTGACAGGCTTTGAGTCTGACATGGCGCCAGCAACTCTGGCCCTGTGGGTTCTGTCACTCAGCCAGTTTGCAACCCATCTTGTGATGTATGGGTTAACATTTAAGCTGATGAGTTTTTCAATGATACCCGAGTGGGGTATTGAAGGCCTTAGCCAGATCGAGGTAGGCTGTATGGACTGCCTTTCCTTCATCAATGGCTTTGGTGACTGTTTCGAAAAAGTCAACCAAGTTTAAAAGGCATGATCTGCCTTTGACAAAGCCAAACTGGGTTGGATCCAAAGTCTGCAAATTCCCAATGTCTTTATTTATGAGGTCCATTATGATCCTCTCCATGGCTTTGCAGATAAGGCTTGTCAAGCTAATGGGCCGGTAATTACCAGGGTCGGTGGAGGCACCGCCTTTGTGAAGTGGGACCACAGTTGCAGTGCGCCACTCCTGGGTACGTATCCAGAGGTAAGACTTTGATTAAACAGCTGTCCTAGCTGTGGGTTTAATTCCTCATTGAGTTCGTGGAGCACACAGCCGGGGACACCATCAGGTCCCATGGATGCTGTGTTTTTGCTTTGGAGAGAGCAGTTCGTACTTGGGCTGGAGATGTTTGGGGGCTGCAATCGTTTGGTATAGATATCTCTCCTTTTGGGGAGGGGTGAGAAGTTTGCACTGAACCTGTCAGCCAGTATGTTGGCAATGTCTGTAGGATCAGTAATCTTCACATCATTTTGAACTAGTTCTGAGCATATCTGGGAGTTTCCTCCTAGGTTTCTAACATAGCTAAAGAAGGCCTTATGATTGTCTTTTGAGTCTTTAGCTATTTTTCTCTCGAAATTTGCTTTGGATGATTTTATGAGAGCTCTTAGTTTTTTACTTATAGTGATCAAGGGTGTCTTACCTTTTAAGGATTTTGCTCTATCTTGTAGTAGCTTCCTCCTTTTGTTGTACAGTTTGTTTATGGCTGGGGTCCACCAGACTGGACGCTTGCCTTTGGTACAAAGAGTCTTTGTTTTGCTTGGGATTGCCTTATCCATGCAGTCCTGCAGGTGCTAGTAGCCCAGCATAACGCATCTGAGATACTTCAGGTACAACTAACATTGGGTAAGATGGCGATTCAAGTCGTAGCCTGCTATAGATCCCCAACCATGTCCCAAAACTCTCACTCCACATTCCTAAGCACCCTGGAAACTATTAGGGTCCAACCAAACACTCTTATACTAGGTAACTTCAACTACCCCTTACATCAACTTGGAAAACTACTCATGCACCAATACACTGGCCCAACACTTTCTGGAATTCATCAATTCAGTTCTTACCCCCACTAGAGGAAGCAGCATCCTTGACTTAGTTATTACTAACATGGGCAACCGTTGCTCTACACCAACAGTCAATTCCTCCCTGGTTAGATCCGACCACAAACTTAATCACCATGGAACTCCACATCTCACCCACACACACTGCAAAGGTAACCACCATGAAAAAATTCTCCAAAGCTGACTTTGGGCTCCTAAAAACAGAGGTGGCTAACTTCACGGCACCCATGTCAATGCAAAATAGATGATGACTTACGAATAATACACCGATGCACTGTACAAACACGTACATAAATGCATGGAACTAGCCATACCCAGCAAAACCAAGATGCTCTTCTCCAAAAAAAAAAAAAAAAAAAAAGGAAGCCAATCTGTTGGTCCCCTGCCATTAATAAACTCTGCAACAGAAGAAAAAAACTGTTGCAGGCAAAAGGTGAAGTCCCAAGACTGGAAAAATTCCCTTACTAGCCACAACAAAAAGTTGAGATTCCTCATCAAAACCTCTAAGGCCAGCTATGAAGGCAGAATTATGGCAGACACTAAAAAGAACCACAAAGCCTTCTATAGTTATAGCAAGAATCTCCATGGCAATACCCAGGTATGCTCTGAGTTTCTATAAAATGGTACCTCCTGTACTGAGCCAACAGATATTGCCAAGATACTGGCTGACAGATTCAGTGCCAACTTTAATCCCACCCCCTCCCTAAAGGACCAATCACAATACCGGAGGAATGCCAGCCACCCAGCATTACTGCAGGACACGTTAGAGCTGCATTATCCAAGGCCAAGAATACATCTTCCATGGGACCCGACAATATCCCTGGATGTGTTCTACATGAGCTACAAAGTGAACTGGCACCACATCTGTGTGCCCTGTTCAATCAGTTTCACCTCAGACTTTGTCCCTACCGAATGGCGCACTGCCACAGTTATCCCTCTCCATAAAGGGGGAGTGACTACAGACCCTGGGAATTATCGCCCCATTAGCCTGACGAGTCTGATATATAAGGCTATGGAGCGCATCATCATGGACCTAATTAAAAAGTATATAGGGAATCACCAAACTCTAGATCCCACTCAGTTTGGTTTTGTGAAAGGTAGATCATTCCTGCTCAACCTGGTTGATTTCTCTGAGTCAGTCACCAGAGCTGTGGATGATGCAAGGCTGTTCATACAGTCTACCTCGATCTGGCCAAGGACTTTGATATAATTTCCCACTCAGGAATTACTGATAAACTCGCCAAACTAGACATCAACCCCTATATCACTAGTTGGGTTGCAAATTGGCTCACAGATAGAACCCACAGTGTGAAAGTAGTGGACTCCAATCAGACTGCCGAACAGTCATGAGTGGAGTCCCACAGGGATCAGTCCTGGGTCCTCTCCTGTTTGGCATCTACTTCTCAAAAGTCCAGGCCAACATGCAGACTCTGGCTGACCAAGTTCACAGATGACTGCAAGCTGGGAGCCATTATTAACTCCCCAAGTGATGCAGACCTTACTGAGACCAATGACTGGTGTCAAAACCAAGGTCTTAAGCTTAATGCCAAAAAATGCGTCATCATCCCCTTTGGAAAAAACTAATTTCCCACTAATTACCATATCGATGGGAACCCAGTGAACACTGAAGGAGTTATAAGAGATCTGGGGACACAGGTTAACAACAAACTCCTTCGACCACCACATTACTACTGTGGTCAGAAAGTCCTTCTATGTGGCACATCTCATTACCAAGGGTTTTGCATCCAGAAAGAAAAGAGGTCATTATCTCTCTCTACGCTTTCCTCATTAGGCCAATCATCGAGTATAATGCCCCATTTGGCATGTACCTTACAAGACACATGCAACAGTTGGAAAGGCCACAAAAGTACCTCATGAAGAGGATCCTAGGCTTTAAACACATGTCCTACATGGACAGACTCAAAAAAACTCCAGCTATTCTCTGTCTCATATCGTCCAATAAGCAGTGATCTCTGCTTGACTTAAAAAGCCATGTCTGACCCAGCTCTGTTAGAAATGCTACATCAAAAAAATCCCAATTTCTCCGCACCGCATGTTCCAAAGACCTCAACCTCATTACCACAATCAACAGAACTCGCTGGAGGGACAGGTTCATAACCCAGAAACTGCCCATGCTATGGAATAGACTTCCCATACATGTCAAGCAGAGCACTTCACTGGCCCTCTTCAAGAGAAATCTTGATGAGTGGATGGGAAATAGAAAGTTCACCCCGGGGATCACTCCAGTGGCTCTCCTTGATAGATGCACTGGGAACTAATATCGGGCAGCACAATGCCAGGGCACTTCTATGGACTGGGCTTGTAAAGGCTCCAGGGCCATTAGCCTACTACACACCTATGAACCTATACATCTGGTCTCTTGCCCATATGAGCTGATAACTGGTCGGAGTGGAATTGAGCCAGTAATCTAGACAGGGAAACACTCAGAATCCTTGCAGTCTCAGGTGAGGTGCTAGTATTGGCATACACTTGGTAAATACTCTGTGGGCTGTGGTGAGTCCAAAGGGCAGTACTTTGAATTGATAAGGACTGGTTCCCAGCCGGAAGCGTAAGCTCCTTCTAGATAGTCTGTTTTTTTTATATGATAGTACACGTGATGAAGGTCTATAGAGCACATCCAGCTGCCTTTGCCCAGCAAGGGGAGAATGGACTGAACCGTGACCATCTGAAGCTTGGTTCTCCGAACTGTCACTGTTTCCAGAGGTGGACAATCAGGCCTCCTTTCAGGAGTGCTGGTAGGGTTTGTCAAAGAATGATTCTCTGGCACCCTGGTTCTGTGGGTCACTAATGCTACGGGAATGTCCTCGGCCCCTGGAGCTCCCTTCCTCTGCCTCTGGGGGAACTCCTCCACATGTGTCTTGAAAAGGACCCTGAAACTTCTTGAACCACATTTTTCAACCATCTTGTTGATTCCTGGAAAACGTTCGTTGAGAAGTCAAAAAACGCAAACCCGCAGCAGACAGGGTCTTTCCATCTTTTTCAAACCAGCATAGTGTGTCTTTTACTTTGGAGCTAAACAAAGAAGCTCCATCAAAGGGTGCATTGACAAAAGAAAATTTGAAAGGCTTCACAAACTTAGAGAGGTAGATCCAGGCAGGTCTCCTTATGGAAACTCATGAACCCACTGCCCTTGAAGTTCCCTCTGCTACATGTGCTATCAGTCTCATGGATGAACTGGATATGGACTGTAGGGTCATCAGCTGGGAAGTAACAGATCCCTGAACTTAATCAGAAACAGCACCCAAGAGGGCATTTGATAACTCTTTTTTTTCCCCCAAACACCTTTACTGAATTATCACTTGTGACATAGGCAAATTTACATTCATATAAATGTAATCAAACTATATTAACATAATAAACATTATACTTCACATATACTGATAACCTAAGCAATATTACATAAATTATTCAATTCCTACCTTTTTTAAACAAGAAACCTCTTTATTTAACCATCACTTACTACACAGGCAATCATACATTTATATAAATGAAAAAAACCTCACCGACACAATCCTAGTCCTAAGCATTTTACATCACAAACCATACTGGTGCACACTCAGTTGCAAACATTATACATCACTTATAATCTACCCAATCTTTCTCACTCAAACATTACAAAGATCATTTAAGTCCCGACGCCTTTTAGATGGCATTCTTCCCTTGTATTTACTGTTCCTACAATTTCCATTTTTTCCTATGTAGTTTGCTCCTACCCTTTTCCAACGATCTCCATTCCAGTTGTTTTATCTCTGTTACTACATTCACTATTTCCAGTATAGTTGGTTTAGATTTTGATTTCCATTTTCTAGTAATTGCCTTTTTTTGGAAGCCACCATTATCAGACACATCAAGGCCTTGCCATGTCTATGCAATTCTGATTCTGTATCATAGCTTAGAAAAATTATTTCCCTCATCAGACCAATCTGCCCACACAGCATCTCTGATGTGCACCCCACAGGGAATCCTTAAAGTTCAACAACGCACCGCACTACCAGTAAATATGTTCTCAATTACCTCTTTCTTTCCCATCACACCTCTAACATTTACTGCCTACCTGAGGAAAAATTCTCTGTAGTCTACTTGAGGTATAAAAATATCTATGTAAACATTTCTAGGCAAAAATCCTAAATCTTATAGATTTTGTTGTATATTTGAGAGACATACATATATCTTTCCATTGCTTCTTTGGGAATTGCTTATTCAATCTCTCTCCCCAATCCTTTCTAACCTCTTCTGACTGATTCTTATAGTTATCATACAATATTTTATATGCTCTATTAATTATTCCTTTTTTAATGGCAGCTTCTGTTCTAGATTCTATTAAATACTCTACCAGTGCTGGTCTTTCATTTAGGACCCCCCTATTTCTCTCTCTTTGCCTATACCTCTGATATCAATAATTGATAGGGAAGGCAATCTCTTACTTGCAGTCCAAATAAATTCTTGACGTCTTCCCATTCTATCATCTTTCCCAGTCTAGTTATTTGCTCTCAATACCTTGGTTCCTTTGCCAGTTTTCTTCAATAAATGGCATTTAATAACTCTTTGATCAAATCCCCCTGTAGTCTAGTAAAGTGTACCAAATAGTTCAGAGTCCTCAAAGTGAAGGTAGCTGAAGCACAGATATGCTTCCCAAATCTGTCCATTGCCCGCAACTCCCTGTTGGGGGAATGGACAATGGAACTTTCCTCGGCTAGCTTTTTCTTGTTGGCTGCCACAATGACCATGGCATTAACAACTTCTCCCTTTCCCCAAAACTGCCTATCAGCAGGTGATGCCATTATCCTATCTGGTCTGCGATGAATGGTCTCTGTGGTGTTGGGGTCCTTCCCATGCCTGCAGTGAGATCAAGTCAATGAGCTCACTAGCGGGTGGAGTCACCCAGAAGGTGGAGAGTCCAGTACCAAAACCCTCCAGGAGAACAGATTCCTCAGATGTAGGGTTGTTGGATGTCCAACCATCTCTCTAAGAATTTCGTGGATGTCTCATGGGAACCCTTTTGCCTTCATCAAAATCTGTGTCTTTGGTGATGGATTCCTTCAGATAGTCTACGTGTTTCCTGTTACATGTCCTCTTCTTAGGGAGCTCCTTAGTGGGGTGCTCTGCAAAGGTATTAGAAAATGAGATTACAATTTCCTGGGCGGCAGCCTGGGGTTTTGGCACTGGCCATCCCTGTGGAAGGAAATGGTGAGGTTCTGAGCACTGAGACATCATAGTATAAGACTTAGAATCCAATGAGGTGGTTCTGCCAAAAATTTCAAGGCAGAAAAAACTCTCTTTACAGCCACGAAGGAAGAGCATCTTAGAGAGAGAGAGAGACAGAGAAGACGTCAGATCCGAGAAGACAAGCTTATGAAACATAGCCCCACCCCCCCACCCCAAGGGCAAAACCTCCAAGGTGGAAGCTGAAGCTGAGTGTTGTCCAGTGCTGAGGCTCTGAGGTGCAGAGACAGCTCCAAAAGCTTTGGGGTTGAATGCAGTGCCTCGGATCCTACAAGCAGACTACTGCTCCAAGAGCTCTCCGGATTTGACGGGACCACAGCTCTCAGGGAAACTCTCAGATAAGAGGATAACATTACCCTCGGATCCAAGCCAAATAGTTTCGGACAACTCAGATTACAAAACTCTGAAGCAACAGTAGTCAGACAAGGAATCTGTAAAGGGGGAATAGCAGACGTATGGATCTGCTGACCCAGAGGGGTAGGAGCTGAAGGAACACCAATCTGGCTCTGCACCAGTTGAATCTTTCTCACCAGTCTCTCCACATCTTCTGTACAGCTTCTGGAAGAACGAGTGGAGTATATGGATAGAGATCTGTGTCTTTCTAAAAATGGGGAAGGTACCCTGTCAGGGACTGGATACAGTGATGGGAAGTATCTTGTTCTAGAAAGTAAACTGGGAGCTGGCTGAAAGACAGGTTCGGACTGCAATGAATCCAACAAAGTTGGATCCAAGAGTTTTGTCTTCATGGGATCCGACTTAGGAGGCATCGGATCAGAAACGGTTTTCTCTGGAGGATCCTGTATTTTTTGCATTCTTTGAATCCGGGATTGAGACTGGGTCCTTATGAGGCCACTTTCTTGAAGAGTCCAAAACTGAGGAGGAAGAAGATGGCTTCGGAGAAGAGGTTTTTGTAGTTTTTGTCTTAGAGGCAGAATCCTCCAATATAGCCTCTTCAAAGAAAGAAGCAAGATGACCTTTCAGTATCAGCTTATGTCTTGCATTCTGCTAACATGCGAGGATTAAAGCCATGGCATACAGAGCAGTCTTCTTGCACATGAAGAGGGCCTACACAACAGACAGTGTGTGGGTATCAGAAAGTGTCAGTTTGTGCCCACACTTCGAACACTTTTTAAATCCTGCTGGTTTATCCGCCATAACCAAGTCAAAATACCACAAAATAGCCATTAACACTACAAAAAAATAATAATAATAAAAAAAAAAAAAATTAGCAAAAAAGGTTTTTTTTTTATATATATATATATATATATATATATATAAGGAAATATACAGAAATAGGGAAAGGGAAGGAAATACCAGCAATGGTAAAAGAGCTACAATACTGTCGCAGAAGGAAAGAAGATACTAACAATAGTATCTAAGGAGTACAAAAAACGTACAATAGAAAAAAAGGTCAGAAATGGCAAGAAACAATAAGAAGTATACAACGTGGGTAAGGGACAGTAAAAGAAAGTTTTCAAGTAAGGAACATAAAAAAATAACACACTTATCTGAAGAACGCTCCAGAGAGACGGAAGACTACATTTTTTGCTTGAAGTGGCAAATGAGATCCGGGGTAGCTGGGGTTCATACACTGTGGGAAAGAGAGAAGCCAGAGAGTTTTGGGTTGCCATGAGGTTTAGCAATGGCCGAGTCAGATCCAAGGGAATGGATCCAAACCCATCAGTTGAGGAAAGTATGAAAATTAAGATCAGATCTAACAATATGCTAAGTCGTATTCTTGGAAGACGATTTAAACTCAGTACAGAGATCTTTTTGCCCAGTAGGTTAAAATAACATGTACTAGATGAGTGAAAGTGTTGATACTTTTACTACTGATAGTGGCTAAAAAATATAGAATTCAGAACCATGACAAATCAGAAATAGAACTTCACAGTAAGAAAATGGTCTATATTGGATGGTGTATTTAATCTGAGTTTAAAAAGGATTTTGACAAAGTACCTGGGATCTATATCTATTTAATGAGCTAGACTCCAGTACAAGGTGAGAAGTCACAGGTACAGATTTATAATATAATGATAATAAAATGAATTTGTCACCAATTAATTCCGGATCTTAAAAAAAGGTTGAAGATGATTAATTTGCATTTTTAAATGTTTTTTGTTTAAGGAGCAATGCTAAATCAAACACTGGATTAAGACTAAAAAGAATAGCTGACGGTAATACCTAGATTTACATGCTTAAAAACAGCAAGCTACTGATAATTGTAAGAAAGCATTGAATATTTGACATCAGGCTACTTAATGAGTATTTTATAAGCATATAATTACAAAACCATGGATGCAGAGTTAGTATACTGGTTAAGGTGTTAACATTGCAGACTCAAGGTACGGTACAAGGTTTGATTCTCACCTTTGGAAAACTGACTAGCCACAATATGGCTCAGAAGGGCAGCTAGCACAGTACTTAACCATGGACCTAAAAATCTACACAGATTATCAACAATCAGTACCAAAATTGAATCTACACAGCTGTATCAACAATCAGTACCAAAATAAAAGTGAACCATGCATGAGATTGCACTGCATGTTACACTAACAAATCTTAAAATTATTTACATTAAACAAAAAGTCATTGCTCTCTATATGCAATGAAGTCTTGGTTTCCCTTCACTCATACCTTATCAAACCCATTACTGAACATAATGTCGTCTTTGGCATGCATTTGTCTAAACTCCCCATTCAAAGTGTAAATCCACAGAGATTCCTAACTAAAAAAAGATTAATAACCTCAAGACACTGACAGACTGGCAGCTTTCTCTCTCTCTCAGTGTCTGAAATACTTCTCCATGGAGGTCTATAACTAGCCTTTTGAGAAAAGAAAAATTCAACCATCCTTGACTTGCTATTCTTTTGCACAGAAAAATAGTTACTCAAATAGCTGGTTAAAGGAACTAAACCTTCATCAGCTGATAAATAAGAAACACTGTTGTGATACACTCATATCCCAATATATCCCACACCTGTGCAGCAAACTTCCACTACATTTCAAGCAGAGAAGAGCTCTAAGTCACTTTCCTACACAACTAAATGGACAGCATTCCAAACTCAGTTGCAGAGACACAGAAAGCTGCACTCAGAGATATGCCCACAACTTCAATAACCAAGTGCATGGGGGGCAGGGGAAGAAATGTGTGGTGTGCTTGGTGTACATTACATGCTTTGTAACTACAGCACGTAGAAAAGAGCTACAGAATGTACAAAATCTGCATGCTGCTGTAGTCACACACAAGCTCCAGTATGTGATTTAAGCAATGTTCCCTAGACACTGTAAAGGGGGCAACAGCCCACACATAACATTAATAAAGGCACTGCCCATTGTGCACTGCATTTTCACTGCCACTGAGATGTCATGCTGATGCCTGCTGTCTCTACCTGCAGTGGTGACCATGCACATTACTTCTCCCCTGTGCACTTGGTTACTGAAGCTGTGAACATGATGCTGCATGTATCTGTGGACCCACAGTGAAACTGCAACAGCCATATGTTTCTGAAGCTGAATTTGAATTCAGCGACAAGTCCGCAACCAATCGCACCACAGGGAAATGCCTCAGTGCCAAGGAGCCTGAATACTGAGCACTTACCTATGAAAAGATATACACAGAGTGAGAGAGAATTAAATGCCCAACTGATCTTTGACTCTTGTCCTTAATGCAACTTTGGCATGAAACGATAAAACAGAAATGGAAGAAACTCTCTCAAATATGAAAGGAGATATGTATAAATTGTTAAAGAACATTAAAAAGATGCAGCTTGGAAGACAGAGAATGTTAAGACTTGGAATGATACAGGACCTGTACAATATCTCCAAATGCAAATTGTAGACTTCAGGGTTTTTCATTTTATGGTTTCTGTTGTATTGTAAAACATTGTTTACTTTGCTTCCTGACTTAATTTATTGATGTGACACATTTTACTACTTTTAAGAGTAACACTACAGATGATTACAAATTGCAAAATGAAAGCCTTTTCCCTCTCCCTAGAATATCTATTTATGGATTTATTTGACTTTAACTGGGTAAGTGAACTGGTCCAAAGACAGTTTTAGCCATGACCCAGAACAAGAAGCAACAACAACTTTACAAAACAACATTTACATTCAGGTTACTGTATGACCAACTTTTACAGTCCAATAAGTAGCTGAGCTTAACATTCTCTTCTGCTTTTACATTCTTCTTCGTCTGAAACAGCTCCATGTGGACCAGTGATTTAGCATGGTTAAGAAATTATGTCTATATGCACACACACATATCTATCAATACACACACACACACACACACACATATATATATATATATATATATATATATATATATATATGTCTCCATATATACACACACACAAATGTGTGTGTGTGTGTATGTGT